>NC_134363.1:56660898-56852680 GCF_048569485.1 Anomaloglossus baeobatrachus | reverse complement strand
TCACTTCCATCCTATCTGTCTGTCTCTGTCTCTCATTCCCTATCTGTCTGTCTCTCTCTCTCATTCCCCTATCTGTCTGTCTCTGTCTCTCTCATTCCCTATCTGTCTGTCTCTGTCTCTCATTCCCTATCTGTCTGTCTCTGTCTCTCATTCCCTATCTGTCTGTCTCTGTCTCTCATTCCCTATCTGTCTGTCTCTGTCTCTCATTCCCTATCTGTCTGTCTCTGTCTCTCATTCCCTATCTGTCTGTCTCTGTCTCTCATTCCCTATCTGTCTGTCTCTCTCTCTCATTCCCTATCTGTCTGTCTCTGTCTCTCATTCCCTATCTGTCTGTCTCTGTCTCTCATTCCCTATCTGTCTGTCTCTGTCTCTCATTCCCTATCTGTCTGTCTGCTCTCTCTCATTCCCTATCTGTCTGTCTCTGTCTCTCATTCCCTATCTGTCTGTCTCTCTCTCATTCCCTATCTGTCTGTCTCTGTCTCTCATTCCCTATCTGTCTGTCTCTCTCTCTCATTCCCTATCTGTCTGTCTCTGTCTCTCATTCCCTATCTGTCTGTCTCTGTCTCTCATTCCCTATCTGTCTGTCTCTCATTCCCTATCTGTCTGTCTCTCTCTCTCATTCCCTATCTGTCTGTCTCTGTCTCTCATTCCCTATCTGTCTGTCTCTGTCTCTCATTCCCTATCTGTCTGTCTCTCATTCCTATCTGTCTGTCTCTGTCTCTCATTCCCTATCTGTCTGTCTCGTCTCTCATTCCCTATCTGTCTGTCTCTCTCTGTCTGTCTCTCATTCCCTATCTGTCTGTCTCTGTCTCTCATTCCCTATCTGTCTGTCTCTGTCTCTCATTCCCTATCTGTCTGTCTCTGTCTCTCATTCCCTATCTGTCTGTCTCTGTCTCTCATTCCCTATCTGTCTGTCTCTGTCTCTCTCATTCCCTATCTGTCTGTCTCTGTCTCTCATTCCCTATCTGTCTGTCTCTGTCTCTCATTCCCTATCTGTCTGTCTCTGTCTCTCATTCCCTATCTGTCTGTCTCTGTCTCTCATTCCCTATCTGTCTGTCTCTGTCTCTCATTCCCTATCTGTCTGTCTCTGTCTCTCATTCCTATCTGTCTGTCTCTGTCTCTCATTCCCTATCTGTCTGTCTCTGTCTCTCATTCCCTATCTGTCTGTCTCTGTCTCTCATTCCCTATCTGTCTGTCTCTGTCTCTCATTCCCTATCTGTCTGTCTCTGTCTCTCATTCCCTATCTGTCTGTCTCTGTCTCTCATTCCCTATCTGTCTGTCTCTGTCTCTCATTCCCTATCTGTCTGTCTCTGTCTCTCATTCCCTATCTGTCTGTCCTCGTCTCTCATTCCCTATCTGTCTGTCTCTGTCTCATTCCCTATCTGTCTGTCTCTCTCTCATTCCCTATCTGTCTGTCTCTGTCTCTCATTCCCTATCTGTCTGTCTCTGTCTCTCATTCCCTATCTGTCTGTCTCTCTCTCTCATTCCCTATCTGTCTGTCTCTGTCTCTCATTCCCTATCTGTCTGTCTCTCATTCCCTATCTGTCTGTCTCTCTCTCTCATTCCCTATCTGTCTGTCTCTGTCTCTCATTCCCTATCTGTCTGTCTCTGTCTCTCATTCCCTATCTGTCTGTCTCTCATTCCCTATCTGTCTGTCTCTGTCTCTCATTCCCTTATCTGTCTGTCTCTCTCTCATTCCCTATCTGTCTGTCTGTCTCTCATTCCCTATCTGTCTGTCTGTCTCTCATTCCCTATCTGTCTGTCTCTCTCATTCCTATCTGTCTGTCTCTGTCTCTCATTCCCTATCTGTCTGTCTCTGTCTCTCATTCCCTATCTGTCTGTCTCTGTCTCTCATTCCCTATCTGTCTGTCTCTGTCTCTCATTCCCTATCTGTCTGTCTCTGTCTCTCTCATTCCCTATCTGTCTGTCTCTGTCTCTCATTCCCTATCTGTCTGTCTCTGTCTCTCATTCCCTATCTGTCTGTCTCTGTCTCTCATTCCCTATCTGTCTGTCTCTGTCTCTCATTCCCTATCTGTCTGTCTCTGTCTCTCTCATTCCCTATCTGTCTGTCTCTGTCTCTCATTCCCTATCTGTCTGTCTCTCTCTCATTCCCTATCTGTCTGTCTCTGTCTCTCATTCCCTATCTGTCTGTCTCTGTCTCTCATTCCCTATCTGTCTGTCCTCTGTCTCTCATTCCCTATCTGTCTGTCTCTGTCTCTCATTCCCTATCTGTCTGTCTGTCTCTCTCATTCCCTATCTGTCTGTCTCTGTCTCTCATTCCCTTATCTGTCTGTCTCTGTCTCTCATTCCCTATCTGTCTGTCTCTCATTCCTATCTGTCTGTTTCTCTCTCTCATTCCCTATCTGTCTGTCTCTGTCTCTCATTCCCTTATCTGTCTGTCTCTCTCTCTCATTCCCTATCTGTCTGTCTGTCTCTCATTCCCTATCTGTCTGTCTCTGTCTCTCATTCCCTATCTGTCTGTCTCTCTCTCTCATTCCCTATCTGTCTGTCTCTCTCTCTCTCATTCCCTATCTGTCTGTCTCTGTCTCTCATTCCCTATCTGTCTGTCTCTCATTCCCTATCTGTCTGTCTCTCTCTCTCATTCCCTATCTGTCTGTCTCTGTCTCTCATTCCCTATCTGTCTGTCTCTGTCTCTCATTCCCTATCTGTCTGTCTCTGTCTCTCTCATTCCCTATCTGTCTGTCTCTGTCTCTCATTCCCTATCTGTCTGTCTCTGTCTCTCATTCCCTATCTGTCTGTCTCTGTCTCTCATTCCCTGTCTGTCTGTCTCTGTCTCTCTCATTCCCTATCTGTCTGTCTCTGTCTCTCATTCCCTATCTGTCTGTCTCTGTCTCTCATTCCCTATCTGTCTGTCTCTGTCTCTCATTCCCTATCTGTCTGTCTCTGTCTCTCATTCCCTATCTGTCTGTCTCTCTCTCATTCCCTATCTGTCTGTCTCTGTCTCTCATTCCCTATCTGTCTGTCTCTCTCTCTCATTCCCTATCTGTCTGTCTCTGTCTCTCATTCCCTATCTGTCTGTCTCTGTCTCTCATTCCCTATCTGTCTGTCTCTGTCTCTCATTCCCTATCTGTCTGTCTGTCTCTCATTCCCTATCTGTCTGTCTCTGTCTCTCATTCCCTATCTGTCTGTCTCTCTCTCATTCCCTATCTGTCTGTCTCTGTCTCTCATTCCCTATCTGTCTGTCTCTCTCTCATTCCCTATCTGTCTGTCTCTCTCTCTCATTCCCTATCTGTCTGTCTCTGTCTCTCATTCCCTATCTGTCTGTCTCTCATTCCCTATCTGTCTGTCTCTCTCTCTCTCATTCCCTATCTGTCTGTCTCTGTCTCTCATTCCTATCTGTCTGTCTCTGTCTCTCATTCCCTATCTGTCTGTCTCTCATTCCCTATCTGTCTGTCTCTGTCTCTCATTCCTTATCTGTCTGTCTCTCTCTCATTCCCTATCTGTCTGTCTGTCTCTCATTCCCTATCTGTCTGTCTGTCTCTCATTCCCTATCTGTCTGTCTCTCTCATTCCTTATCTGTCTGTCTCTGTCTCTCATTCCCTATCTGTCTGTCTCTGTCTCTCATTCCCTATCTGTCTGTCTCTGTCTCTCATTCCCTATCTGTCTGTCTCTGTCTCTCATTCCCTATCTGTCTGTCTCTGTCTCTCTCATTCCCTATCTGTCTGTCTCTGTCTCTCATTCCCTATCTGTCTGTCTCTGTCTCTCATTCCCTATCTGTCTGTCTCTGTCTCTCATTCCCTGTCTGTCTGTCTCTGTCTCTCATTCCCTATCTGTCTGTCTCTGTCTCTCTCATTCCCTATCTGTCTGTCTCTGTCTCTCATTCCCTATCTGTCTGTCTCTCTCTCTCATTCCCTATCTGTCTGTCTCTGTCTCTCATTCCCTATCTGTCTGTCTCTCTCTCATTCCCTATCTGTCTGTCTCTGTCTCTCATTCCCTATCTGTCTGTCTCTGTCTCTCATTCCCTATCTGTCTGTCTCTGTCTCTCATTCCCTATCTGTCTGTCTCTGTCTCTCATTCCCTATCTGTCTGTCTGTCTCTCTCATTCCCTATCTGTCTGTCTCTGTCTCTCATTCCTTATCTGTCTGTCTCTGTCTCTCATTCCCTATCTGTCTGTCTCTCATTCCCTATCTGTCTGTTTCTCTCTCTCATTCCCTATCTGTCTGTCTCTGTCTCTCATTCCTTATCTGTCTGTCTCTCTCTCATTCCCTATCTGTCTGTCCTGTCTCTCATTCCCTATCTGTCTGTCCTCTGTCTCTCATTCCCTATCTGTCTGTCTCTCTCTCTCATTCCCTATCTGTCTGTCTCTCTCTCTCTCATTCCCTATCTGTCTGTCTCTGTCTCTCATTCCCTATCTGTCTGTCTCTCATTCCCTATCTGTCTGTCTCTCTCTCTCTCATTCCCTATCTGTCTGTCTCTGTCTCTCATTCCCTATCTGTCTGTCTCTGTCTCTCATTCCCTATCTGTCTGTCTCTGTCTCTCATTCCCTGTCTGTCTGTCTCTGTCTCTCATTCCCTATCTGTCTGTCTCTCTCATTCCCTATCTGTCTGTCCTGTCTCTCATTCCCTATCTGTCTGTCTCTCTCATTCCTCTATCTGTCTGTCTCTGTCTCTCATTCCCTATCTGTCTGTCTCTGTCTCTCATTCCCTATCTGTCTGTCTCTGTCTCTCATTCCCTATCTGTCTGTCTCTGTCTCTCTCATTCCCTATCTGTCTGTCTCTGTCTCTCATTCCCTATCTGTCTGTCTCTGTCTCTCATTCCCTATCTGTCTGTCTCTGTCTCTCATTCCCTATCTGTCTGTCTCTGTCTCTCATTCCCTATCTGTCTGTCTCTGTCTCTCATTCCCTATCTGTCTGTCTCTGTCTCTCTCATTCCCTATCTGTCTGTCTCTGTCTCTCATTCCCTATCTGTCTGTCTCTCATTCCCTATCTGTCTGTCTCTGTCTCTCATTCCCTATCTGTCTGTCTCTGTCTCTCTCATTCCCTATCTGTCTGTCTTCTCTCTCTCATTCCCTATCTGTCTGTCTCTGTCTCTCATTCCCTATCTGTCTGTCTCTGTCTCTCATTCCCTATCTGTCTGTCTCTCTCATACCCTATCTGTCTGTCTCTCTCTCATTCCCTATCTGTCTGTCTGTCTCTCTCTCATTCCCTATCTGTCTGTCTCTCTCTCATTCCCTATCTGTCTGTCTCTCTCTCATTCCCTATCTGTCTGTCTCTCTCTCATTCCCTATCTGTCTGTCTCTCTCTCATTCCCTATCTGTCTGTCTCTCTCTCTCATTCCCTATCTGTCTGTCTCTCTCTCATTCCCTATCTGTCTGTCTCTCTCTCTCATTCCCTATCTGTCTGTCTCTGTCTCTCATTCCCTGTCTCTCTCTCTCTCTCATTCCCTATCTGTCTGTCTCTCTCTCATTCCCCTATCTGTCTGTCTCTGTCTCTCATTCCCTATCTGTCTGTCTCTGTCTCTCATTCCCTATCTGTCTGTCTCTGTCTCTCATTCCCTATCTGTCTGTCTCTGTCTCTCTCATTCCCTATCTGTCTGTCTCTGTCTCTCATTCCCTATCTGTCTGTCTCTGTCTCTCATTCCCTATCTGTCTGTCTCTGTCTCTCATTCCCTATCTGTCTGTCTCTGTCTCTCTCATTCCCTATCTGTCTGTCTCTGTCTCTCATTCCCTATCCGTCTGTCTCTGTCTCTCATTCCCTATCTGTCTGTCTCTCTCTTATTCCCTATCTGTCTGTCTCTGTCTCTCATTCCCTATCTGTCTGTCTCTCTCTCTCATTCCCTATCTGTCTGTCTCTGTCTCTCATTCCTTATCTGTCTGTCTCTCTCTCATTCCCTATCTGTCTGTCTCTGTCTCTCATTCCCTATCTGTCTGTCTCTCTCTCTCATTCCCTATCTGTCTGTCTCTCTCTCTCATTCCCTATCTGTCTGTCTCTGTCTCTCATTCCCTATCTGTCTGTCTCTCTCTCTCATTCCCTATCTGTCTGTCTCTCATTCCCTATCTGTCTGTCTCTGTCTCTCATTCCCTATCTGTCTATCTCTGTCTCTCATTCCCTATCTGTCTGTCTCTCATTCCCTATCTGTCTGTCTCTGTCTCTCATTCCCTATCTGTCTGTCTCTGTCTCTCATTCCCTATCTGTCTGTCTCTCTCTCATTCCCTATCTGTCTGTCTCTGTCTCTCATTCCCTATCTGTCTGTCTCTGTCTCTCATTCCCTATCTGTCTGTCTCTGTCTCTCTCATTCCCTATCTGTCTGTCTCTGTCTCTCATTCCCTATCTGTCTGTCTCTGTCTCTCATTCCCTATCTGTCTGTCTCTCTCTTATTCCCTATCTGTCTGTCTCTGTCTCTCATTCCCTATCTGTCTGTCTCTCTCTCTCATTCCCTATCTGTCTGTCTCTGTCTCTCATTCCTTATCTGTCTGTCTCTGTCTCTCATTCCCTATCTGTCTGTCTCTGTCTCTCATTCCCTATCTGTCTGTCTCTCTCTCTCATTCCCTATCTGTCTGTCTCTCTCTCTCATTCCCTATCTGTCTGTCTCTGTCTCTCATTCCCTATCTGTCTGTCTCTGTCTCTCATTCCCTATCTGTCTGTCTCTCTCTCTCATTCCCTATCTGTCTGTCTCTGTCTCTCATTCCCTATCTGTCTGTCTCTGTCTCTTATTCCCTATCTGTCTGTCTCTGTCTCTCATTCCCTATCTGTCTGTCTCTGTCTCTCATTCCCTATCTGTCTGTCTCTCATTCCCTATCTGTCTGTCTCTCTCTCTCATTCCCTATCTGTCTATCTCTGTCTCTCATTCCCTATCTGTCTGTCTCTCATTCCCTATCTGTCTGTCTCTGTCTCTCATTCCCTATCTGTCTGTCTCTGTCTCTCATTCCCTATCTGTCTGTCTCTGTCTCTCATTCCCTATCTGTCTGTCTCTCTCTCATTCCCTATCTGTCTGTCTCTGTCTCTCATTCCCTATCTGTCTGTCTCTGTCTCTCATTCCCTATCTGTCTGTCTCTGTCTCTCATTCCCTATCTGTCTGTCTCTGTCTCTCTCATTCCCTATCTGTCTGTCTCTGTCTCTCATTCCCTATCTGTCTGTCTCTGTCTCTCATTCCCTATCTGTCTGTCTCTCTCTTATTCCCTATCTGTCTGTCTCTGTCTCTCATTCCCTATCTGTCTGTCTCTCTCTCTCATTCCCTATCTGTCTGTCTCTGTCTCTCATTCCTTATCTGTCTGTCTCTCTCTCATTCCCTATCTGTCTGTCTCTGTCTCTCATTCCCTATCTGTCTGTCTCTCTCTCTCATTCCCTATCTGTCTGTCTCTCTCTCTCATTCCCTATCTGTCTGTCTCTGTCTCTCATTCCCTATCTGTCTGTCTCTGTCTCTCATTCCCTATCTGTCTGTCTCTCTCTCTCATTCCCTATCTGTCTGTCTCTGTCTCTCATTCCCTATCTGTCTGTCTCTGTCTCTTATTCCCTATCTGTCTGTCTCTGTCTCTCATTCCCTATCTGTCTGTCTCTGTCTCTCATTCCCTATCTGTCTGTCTCTGTCTCTCATTCCCTATCTGTCTGTCTCTCTCTCATTCCCTATCTGTCTGTCTCTCTCTCTCATTCCCTATCTGTCTGTCTCTGTCTCTCATTCCCTATCTGTCTGTCTCTGTCTCTCATTCCCTATCTGTCTATCTCTGTCTCTCATTCCCTATCTGTCTGTCTCTGTCTCTCATTCCCTATCTGTCTGTCTCTCTCTCTCATTCCCTATCTGTCTGTCTCTCTCTCATTCCCTATCTGTCTGTCTCTGTCTCTCATTCCCTATCTGTCTGTCTCTGTCTCTCATTCCCTATCTGTATGTTTCTCTCTCTCATTCCCTATCTGTCTGTCTCTGTCTCTCATTCCCTATCTGTCTGTCTCTGTCTCTCATTCCCTATCTGTCTGTCTCTGTCTCTCTCATTCCCTATCTGTCTGTCTCTGTCTCTCATTCCCTATCCGTCTGTCTCTGTCTCTCATTCCCTATCTGTCTGTCTCTCTCTTATTCCCTATCTGTCTGTCTCTGTCTCTCATTCCCTATCTGTCTGTCTCTCTCTCTCATTCCCTATCTGTCTGTCTCTGTCTCTCATTCCTTATCTGTCTGTCTCTCTCTCATTCCCTATCTGTCTGTCTCTGTCTCTCATTCCCTATCTGTCTGTCTCTCTCTCTCATTCCCTATCTGTCTGTCTCTCTCTCTCATTCCCTATCTGTCTGTCTCTGTCTCTCATTCCCTATCTGTCTGTCTCTCTCATTCCCTATCTGTCTGTCTCTCTCTCATTCCCTATCTGTCTGTCTCTCTCTCATTCCCTATCTGTCTGTCTCTGTCTCTCATTCCCTATCTGTCTGTCTCTCTCATTCCCTATCTGTCTGTCTCTCTCATTCCCTATCTGTCTCTGTCTCTCATTCCCTATCTGTCTGTCTCTCTCATTCCCTATCTGTCTCTGTCTCTCATTCCCTATCTGTCTGTCTCTCTCTCATTCCCTATCTGTCTGTCTCTATCTCGCATTCCCTATCTGTCTGTCTCTCTCTCATTCCCTATCTGTCTGTATCTGTCTCTCATTCCCTATCTGTCTGTCTCTGTCTCTCTCATTCCCTATCTGTCTGTCTCTGTCTCTCATTCCCTATCTGTCTGTCTCTGTCTCTCATTCCCTATCTGTCTGTCTCTGTCTCTCATTCCCTATCTGTCTGTCTCTGTCTCTCTCATTCCCTATCTGTCTGTCTCTGTCTCTCATTCCCTATCTGTCTGTCTCTCTCTCATTCCCTATCTGTCTGTTTCTCTCTCTCTCATTCCCTATCTGTCTGTCTCTGTCTCTCATTCCCTATCTGTCTGTCTCTCATTCCCTATCTGTCTGTCTCTGTCTCTCATTCCCTATCTGTCTGTCTCTGTCTCTCATTCCCTATCTGTCTGTCTCTCTCATACCCTATCTGTCTGTCTCTCTCTCATTCCCTATCTGTCTGTCTGTCTCTCTCTCATTCCCTATCTGTCTCTCTCTCATTCCCTATCTGTCTGTCTCTGTCTCTCATTCCCTATCTGTCTGTCTCTCTCTCTCATTCCCTATCTGTCTGTCTCTGTCTCTCTCTCTCATTCTCTTTCTGTCTGTCTGTCTCTGTCTCTCATTCCCTATCTGTCTGTCTCTATCTCTCATTCCCTATCTGTCTGTCTCTGTCTCTCATTCCCTATCTGTCTCTGTCTCTCATTCCCTATCTGTCTGTCTCTCTCTCTCATTCCCTATCTGTCTGTCTCTCTCTCTCATTCCCTATCTGTCTGTCTCTCTCTCTCATTCCCTATCTGTCTGTCTCTGTCTCTCTCTCATTCCCTATCTGTCTGTCTCTGTCTCTCATCCCCTATCTGTCCGTCTCTCTCTCTGTCATTCCCTCTCTGTCTCTCATTCCCTATCTGTCAGTCTCTGTCTCTCTCTCTCATTCCCTATCTGTCAGTCTCTGTCTCTCTCTCTCATTCCCTATCTGTCTGTCTCTGTCTCTCATTCCCTATCTGTCTGTCTCTGTCGCTCATTCCCTATCTGTCTCTGTCTCTCATCCCCTATCTGGCCGTCTCTCTCTCTCTGTCATTCCCTGTCTGTCTCTCATTCCCTATCTGTCGGTCTCTGTCTCTATCTCTCATTCCCTATCCGTCTCTGTCTCTCTCTCTCATTCCCTATCTGTCTGTCTCTATCTCTCATTCCCTATCTGTCTCTGTCTCTCTCTCATTCCCTATCTGTCTGTCTCTCTCTCATTCCCTATCTGTCTGTCTCTCTCATTCCCTATCTGTCTGTGTCTGTCTCTCATTCCCTATCTGTCTATCTCTGTCTCTCATTCCCTATCTGTCTGTCTCTCTCATTCCCTATCTGTCTGTGTCTGTCTCTCATTCCCTATCTGTCTATCTCTGTCTCTCATTCCCTATCTGTCTGTCTCTCTCATTCCCTATCTGTCTGTGTCTGTCTCTCATTCCCTATCTGTCTGTCTCTGTCGCTCATTCCCTGTCTGTCTGTCTCTGTCTCTCTCTCTCTCTGTCATTCCCTGTCTGTCTCTCATTCCCTATCTGTCGGTCTCTGTCTCTATCTCTCATTCCCTATCCGTCTCTGTCTCTCTCTCTCATTCCCTATCTGTCTGTCTCTGTCTCTCATTCCCTATCTGTCTCTGTCTCTCATTCCCTATCTGTCTGTCTCTCTCTCTCATTCCCTATCTGTCTGTCTCTCTCTCTCATTCCCTATCTGTCTGTCTCTCTCTCTCATTCCCTATCTGTCTGTCTCTGTCTCTCTCTCATTCCCTATCTGTCTGTCTCTGTCTCTCATCCCCTATCTGTCCGTCTCTCTCTCTGTCATTCCCTCTCTGTCTCTCATTCCCTATCTGTCAGTCTCTGTCTCTCTCTCTCATTCCCTATCTGTCAGTCTCTGTCTCTCTCTCTCATTCCCTATCTGTCTGTCTCTGTCTCTCATTCCCTATCTGTCTGTCTCTGTCGCTCATTCCCTATCTGTCTCTGTCTCTCATCCCCTATCTGGCCGTCTCTCTCTCTCTGTCATTCCCTGTCTGTCTCTCATTCCCTATCTGTCGGTCTCTGTCTCTATCTCTCATTCCCTATCCGTCTCTGTCTCTCTCTCTCATTCCCTATCTGTCTGTCTCTATCTCTCATTCCCTATCTGTCTCTGTCTCTCTCTCATTCCCTATCTGTCTGTCTCTCTCTCATTCCCTATCTGTCTGTCTCTCTCATTCCCTATCTGTCTGTGTCTGTCTCTCATTCCCTATCTGTCTATCTCTGTCTCTCATTCCCTATCTGTCTGTCTCTCTCATTCCCTATCTGTCTGTGTCTGTCTCTCATTCCCTATCTGTCTATCTCTGTCTCTCATTCCCTATCTGTCTGTCTCTCTCATTCCCTATCTGTCTGTGTCTGTCTCTCATTCCCTATCTGTCTGTCTCTGTCGCTCATTCCCTGTCTGTCTGTCTCTGTCTCTCTCTCTCTCTGTCATTCCCTGTCTGTCTCTCATTCCCTATCTGTCGGTCTCTGTCTCTATCTCTCATTCCCTATCCGTCTCTGTCTCTCTCTCTCATTCCCTATCTGTCTGTCTCTATCTCTCATTCCCTATCTGTCTCTGTCTGTCTCTCATTCCCTATCTGTATGTCTCTCTCTCATTCCCTGTCTGTCTCTGTCTCTCATTCCCTATCTCTCTCTCTCTCTCTGTCATTCCCTGTCTGTCTCTCTCTATCCATCTCTCCACCGGTATGATATTACCTCACACAGAAGCTTCTTAAGCTGGGTTCACACACAGCGACAACGACAACAGCGTCACTGCTAAGTCACCATTTTCTGTGACATAGCAGCGACGTCCCGTCGCGGTTGCTGTGTGTAACATCCAGTAACGAGCTGGCCCCTGCTGTGAGGTCGTTGCTCGTTGCTGAATGTCCTGCTTCATTTTTTGCTCGTTGCTCTCCCGCTGTGAAGCACACATCGCTGTGTGTGACAGCGAGAGAGCGATGAACTGAAGCGAGCAGGGAGCAGGAGCCGGCGTCTGGCAGCTGCGGTAAGCTGTAACCAAGGTAAATATCGGGTAACCAAGAAGCCCTTTCCTTGGTTACCCGATATTTACATTAGTTACTCGCACCGCCGCTCTCAGGCTGCCAGTGCCGGCTCCCTGCACACGTAGTCGGACTACACATCGGGTAAATAAGCAAAGGTTTGCTTATTAACCCGATGTGTACTGTGGCTAGGACTGCAGGGAGCCAGTGCTAAGCGGTGTGCGCTGGTAACCAAGGTAAATATCGGGTAATGGTTACCCGATATTTACCTTAGTTACCAAGCACAGCATCGCTTCCACGCGTCGCTGCTGGCTGGGGGCTGGTCACTGGTCGCTGGTGAGATCTGCCTGTTTGACAGCTCACCAGCGACCATGTAACGACGCAGCAGCGATCCTGATAAGGTCAGATCGCCCGCCGTGATTGCTGCTGCATCGCTATGTGTGAACCCAGCTTTACACTAGCAATGTGCTTTGTTGCCTATAATAACCAATCACAGCTCCTATTAATGACCTCACCTAGCTCCATTGACTTTAATGTAAGGAATTTTTTTGGAGAGTAACTGTAAGGGTGGCACGGTGGCTCAGTGGTTAGCACTGCAGTCTTGTGGTGGCTCAGTGGTTAGCGCTGGGGTCCTGAGTTCAAATCCTTCCAAGGACACCATCTGCAAGGAGTTTGTATGTTCTCCCCGTTTTTGCGTGGGTTTCCTCCGGGTTCTCCGGTTTCCTCCCACACTCCAAAGACATACAGATAGGGACTCAAGATTGTGAGCCCCAATGGGGACAGTGTTGCCAATGTATGTAAAGCGCTGTGGAATTAATAGCGCTATATAAATGAATAAAATTATTATTATTATTATTATTATTAAGAAACACGGCATGAAAATTGGAGCGAGTGGAATGCGATAAAACATCGTATTCCACTCGGACAAACATTAGCCTATGTGCCAGCACACATGAGCGATTATTTTCTCTGCCCCAATCGGACCGAGAAAACAATTGCAGCATGCTGCGATTGTTATGCGAGACTCTCTCGCACCCATTCAAGTGTATTGGGCGAGAGAAGAATCGCTCTGCACTCGCGTTACATCGGTGTACTGCGAGTGCAGTGCGAGAATGGCAATAGCCGGTAACGGAGGAGAGAGAGAGAGATAAATCCCTCCCTCCCCTCCGCAGCACTGGCCCGCCCCTCCTGAGTGCCGGCCCGTCCCCTGCAGCTGAGGTCCGATCGCATGATCGGAGCTCAGTCGCAGTGACACTCGCATGACAGTCGGCTCCTGCTGTGCTCCCAGCGTGAGCCGAGTGTCATGCGAGGATCACAGTAGTGTCCTGTGTGGCCCCAGCCTAAAGCGCGGGGTTACATTTTCCCCTCAAAAAATAGTCTATGACGTTCCCTGGGTCACATGAGGTGTCTGTGCAAAATATCGTGATTGTAAATGAGACGGTGCGGGTTTCTACAGCGGACACACATACGGTGTATATATATATATATATATATATATATATTATTATAATATAATATATTCTATCCACACACACATACACAGCTTTATATATATACACATATGGCTGACGATTCTGTATGGGGTTCATCATTTTAATGACCCAAAAAATGGTTCATGCAGCTTTTTTCGGGCTGTCAAAATGACGACTAGCGGTTAATGTTTGATTGGTGTTTGCAGAATTGGAGATTTTCCAAGAGTGATGGTGGATTGTGGAAGGTTGGAGGTCAGAATGCTAAGGAGGATCTCAGCTCCCCCGGTAAAGGCATCACCTGGGTCCTTTCTCTGGGGGACGGTGCAGGGAGGGCAGCTCCATGTTCAAAGAGGCAAAGTCCGGCAATACAACAAAAGTTGTTTCCAGCATCACATCCAAGAAATAAGGTTAAAAACCAATTTTATTCCATAACTTGTGCAAATACAACAGGATATGTCTAAGACTAAGAACCTATGTTAGGTGTGAAACGCATCAGACATTGTTTTATACTTCGTGGACGTCCATCCAACCTAGTGTTGGTTTAAACCTTATGGAATAAAAGTGATTTTTAACCTTTTCTAGGATGTGATGCTGGTAACAACTTTTTTCTATTGCCGAAGGTTCGAGAGGTAGAGCCGGAGCTGTTGTGGAGTCTGATGAAGGCCCGAAAATTTTGTCAATATCAGGCCCGGAAATTCCTGGTGGCAGCCCCGGCTGGAGGGGCCCGGGGTGGCTGCCCGCAGGGTGTGCGTTTTCACTTTCATGCATCATGCCCCCGGGGCCGTGACCAAGCAGCTGATTAACACCACTGGGAGCCGGCACTGTTTGTATAGCTGCAGACTGGCCAACGCAGAGATTCAGAGGCGCCCACACTGCACACTGTGCTGAAGAGGAGGAAGTGGCCAGGCAGCAGAGATGCCAGGAGGAGAACAGCCAATCAGGAGAGGGGGCAGATGCGGGAAAATGAAATGATGAAAAGGAAAAGAGTGCAGGAGTGAAGGACTAGAGACCACAAAAAAAAGAGAAAAGCAAACAGAGAGCAGAAAAACAGTGAGAAGCGGAGAACAGAAGGAATAGAAAGAGAAAGCAGAGGACAGGAGGAGCAGCCAGGAAGACTCACAGGAAGTGCAGCAGGGAGGCCAGAGCCACTATCATCATCTCTCACAGCACAGGAGCAGGTGAGTATTATAATGTACAATTGCCTGCCTGTAATATTACAGAAAAACTGCCCTGTGCTGTGCCATCACTCTGTGTGTATGTGTGTTGCCCCTGTGCCAATACTGTGTGTGTGTTGCCCCTGTGCTGTGCCATCACTGTGTGTGTGTGTTGTCCTTTTGCTGTGCCATCAGTGTGTGTGTGTGTTGTCCTTTTGCTGTGCCATCACTGTGTGTGTGTGTTGTCCTTTTGCTGTGCCATCACTGTGTGTGTGTTGTCCTTTTGCTGTGCCATCAGTGTGTGTGTGTTGCCCCTGTGCTGTGCCATCAGTGTGTGTGTGTTGCTCATGTGCTGTGCCATCACTGTGTGTGTGTGTGTGTGTTGCCCCTTTGCTGTGCCATCAGTGTGTGTGTGTGTGTGTGTGTGTATTATCCCTGTACTTTGTAGAGTTTTAATATAGATCCTAAGGCTATAAAGAGTCATAATCCTTACCATTAAATTGGGGAGACAGATGTGAAAATGTATATTGTGTGTAGTGAGGGGCACGAAGAAGGACATCCCTACTTTAAGCCAAGTTCACATATTGCAGATTTTTTAGGGATTTGCGGTGTGAACCCACTGGTCTTGGTGCAGTGGCCTTTGCTCAGTAACAGGACGGTGGTTATATTCAGACTCTATGTGGTGATATTTGGTCATGGTGTGGCGGCATTATTTTGCAATGTAATAATACATTGCAAACCTTTATATGGTGGGTGTTGTTCAGTAACACTATGTAGTAGTATGTGTTATTTCTGACTATAAGCCGCCCCCAATAATGCATGCCGGCCCCCAATAACATGTATCATGATTATTATGATAATGTTTTTTTGTTTGTTTGTTTTTTATCGGTGGGGGGCCCCATTCAGACTTTTGCTATGGGGCCCCATGATTTCTATGTACGCCCCTGCCTCCTATATCAATATAAGACCCCAGACCAGTCCCCATAAGTATAGCCAAACTTTAGTTTTTTATAATAATATAAGACCCCAGACCAGCCCTATAATTATACCCAGGCCTTAGCTGCTCTATATTAATATGAGACCCCAGACCAGCCCCCCTAAATATACAAAGACATTAGATTTTGTATATTAATATAAAACCCAGACCAGGCTCTCTAATTTTCACAGACCTCTTATCTCATATAATAATATAGGCTCCCACATTATAACAAGAACACATACCCCTTATATTAATACCAGACCCCTAACTTAAATAAAACCCTATATATGACTGTTTTTCTGTATTCAAAAACATTACCGTACTTTACATTTGCAGTACTTAAAAAAAAAATCTCCTCCTACAACTGATATTTTTGGTTTAGAGTGAAGCTCCACTTTTTTCCGCTACGTACCGGAAAATATTGCGCAATATCAATTTCTAAAAAAAATGCAACTATTCCAAAAGCGCGCTGATAAAATCCTAGGACTAAATTTTGTCTTTTTCCCCACAGCTTCATTATCCCAACAAAAGAAAACAATTTTAGCAGTAGAATTATTTTCTGGAATATAATTGGCCATAATTTGGGGATCGTTCGATCTAAGGCTGGAATCGCATTAATTTATTGGCTTTATTATGGATTCGCCACATTGTGGGTTTTATTGTTTGGTGATCAAAAATAACAATTTTTCAAGTGTACACTTACTTAGGTAACTCCTGTTTTGGCAAATTTTTGGAGGAGTTTTTCCACTTACTGAAGTGGTTTTGAAGAGTTTTTGAAGCTTATTTTGAAAAGGTTTTTTTTCCTGAAGAGTTTTTATTGCGGCGTTTTGTAAATTGCCAAGTCTGGAGAGGATTCCGTCAGGAATTTTCCCCACATTTTCTCCACCAGATGTTTTTCAAAACCCGAAGCTGAAAAAACTTTCGAAAGACTGAACGTAGGAACATCAAACAATAGAATTGAACAGGAAATGTGTTTTAATCATTTTTTTTTTTAAATTAAGTACACCCACAGCAAAAAAGCTCCATGCGCACATACCCCAAGGGTATGTGTGCACAGCTTAATTTAGATGCCCATGCAGACACCCAAATGTTCCTAGGTGAGGCTGGTTAAGGAAAAAGGTGGCGGTCATATTCCGGAGGCGGCTCTGCTGTCATTTTCGCAGCGGCTCCACCCCACTGCCACCATCTTTCTCTCTATACTGTATAGTATATACAGCAGGTGGATTTCTAGCAGAAGTCATCCAAAGACTAGGAATGTCACTTCTTTTAACTACAAGGTTTCCACACCTAGAAGCAGTTAAAAGACATGTGCACAGCATCATTGTTTTGACATTGCTGTGCACTGTGTTCTTTCAATGAGGCACTTTTGCGGCATTTTATCAAATGGGATTCCAGAATCTTCAGAGAACAAAAAAAACACCAGTGCTGGAGAAACCGGACCATAGGACGTGAAGAAAAACTTCAAATTTATTTAATTCTTAAAATGCCACATGGTCAGACATGGGGACATATACCCAAATGGGGGGAGGAGAAAAAATAGGGGGACCAAAATCAACGCATTTCAGCCGAGCCTTAATCATGGCTAAACCATGATTAAGAACTAGGCTGAAATGCGTTGGTTTTGGTCTTTGGTCCTCCTACTTTTTTTCTTCCATCCCCCCATTGGGGTATATGTCCCCATATCTGACCATGTAGCATTTTAAGAATTAAATGAATTTGAAGTTTTTATACACGTCTTATGGTTCGGTTTCTCCAGCGCTGGTGGGTTTTTTTGTTCTCTGAGGTTTCTGCCGTGCCTAGGGTGATTGAGCTGCGGTTTGACGCACCAGGATCTGAACCTAAAGGTGAGCTGACTCTATTTTTTCATGTCCTTATGGATTCCAGAATCCACTTGAAAAAGATGTGAACATAACCTAAGGGAATGTGCACATTGAGGTTTGTCGAAGAAGAAACTCTTCAAGAGTATGTGCACACTGAGTCATTTTGCTGAGTTTTTGGAGTGGAAATGTAGCAGAAACTCTTAAGGCCCCGTTACACGCAACGACCGCTAACGAGATGTCGTTGGGGTCACGGAATTCGTGACGCACATCCGGCCTCATTAGCGACGTCGTTGCGTGTGACATGTACGAGCGACCACAAACGATGCAAAATACTTACCAAATCGTTGATTGTTGATACTTCATCCGTTGCTGCTTTTGGACGCAGGTTGTTCGTCGTTCCTGAGGCAGCACACATCGCTACGTGTGACACCCCAGGAACGACGAACAACACCGTACCTGCGTCCTCCGGCAACGAGGTGGGCGTGAATTTCATGCGGCTACTCTCCGCCCCTCCGCTTCTATTGGACGCCTGTCGTGTGAAGTCGCTGTGACACCGCACGAACCGCCTCCTTATAAAAGAGGCTGTTCGCCGGCCACATCGACGTCGCTAGGAAGGTAAGTATGTGTGATGGGTACTAGTGATAGGCAGCGATTTGCCCGTGACGCACAACCGACGGGAGCGGGTGCTTTCACGAGCGACATCACTAGCGATGTTGCTGCGTGTAAAGTGCCTTTTAGAGGTGTTTTGGGAAGTTTCTTCCCAATTTTGTCACTAAAAATGCCTTGAAAAACTCATTGTGAGTTTTTGAACTTCTTTTGATTGTTGGAAAGTTTCAGCTTCAAAAACTCAACATAAATAATAGTATGGCCATACATTTTTTCCAGGTTTTGATGTTCAGTATTTATCCAAATGTTGGTAGTCTCATGCTGCATTAGAAACCTACCTATTAAACAGCCGAGAGACAGTTCTCCTTTATGGCTGGCATTATGGCACTTATTGATGACTGGCATTTACCCTAATAAGACTTTCTATGCTGCGGGGAGAAATCAACTAACAGCTTGGCGGTCTCAGAAACAGATGGATTGCCATATTCTGAATTTATCTGCATTTGGAGACGTCAATATGGAAATGTTGTATATACAACATGATTCTGCATTCCATCTCTCATTTATTACAGTCATACACCTGTCATATAAAACTCCTACAGCAGATTTGCTAAAAAAACGTTTTTTATTATTGCTGTACAACTATTGATATTATCTATCACTACTGCTACCAATATGTCTCATAATAACAATTATGCAATAAAAAGCATTTACTGAAATGATACAAATCCTATTTCCAGGAGTTACACCATTCATTATGTATGTAGTTGTCATGCCATGTTTGGCTCTGCACGCACTTGGTGGCACGGCATCGTCAGATTCTATTCACACCACAGAGTCTGACAAGCAACCGGAGGCTTCTGGATTGTTCAGCCTGAGCCGGGTGTTGGCTGGTTCAGGTTTACTGGTCTTCAGCCCTGCAGGAGTTAATTCATGCAGACGGGTGAGCGGAACCTAATGCGGGCGTCACACGGGACGATAAATCGTGCGATCGCATAAGCGATTGCACCCGCCCCCCTAGTTTGTGCGTCACGAGCAATTTGTTGCCCGTGGCGCACAAAGTCGTTTTCCCCCGTCACACGTACTTACCTGTCGGACGACCTCGCTGTGGGCGGCGAACATCCTCTTCCTGAAGGGGGAGGGACGTTCGGCGTCACAGCCACGACACACAGCGGCCGGCCAATAGAAGTGGAGGGGCGGAGATGAGCGGGACGTAAACATCCTGCCCACCTCCTTCCTTCCGCATTGCCGGCGGGACACAGGTAAGCTGTGTTCGTCGTTCCCATGGTGTCACACGTAGCGATGTGTGCTGCCAGGGGAATGACGAACAACCGGAGCACAGAAGGAGGAATGACTTTTTGAAAATGAACGACTTGTCAACGAGCAACGATAAGGTGAGTATTTTTGCTCGTTCACAGTCGTTCGGAGGTGTCACACGGTACGATATGTCTGACGATGCCGGATGTGCGTCACTAATGATGTGACACCGACGACATATCGCCCGATATATCGTACCGTGTGATGCCCGTATAAGAGCTCAGGTTGCTAACTGCCTCGTACAGCTTTTTCCTGCCTAAGCATGGCTTTCTTCCAGTATGTGCTGATGATAGCTTCAGCTTTAGCTTCAGCGATCCTGGTCTTGGTGATTTTCCTATTTATGGTGATCCATGTTGTGCTTCTGAGTGATGTGAGCATTCCCCTTCGTTGTTCCCCCAATACACATATAGTCTCTCCTTTGTGCTTGAGTGCAGTGTATACGAGTTTCCATTCTCCCTTGTACCTGTCATTTTGTGGGGTTTTGTCTTTGTGTTTTCCAGCTCACGCCAAGGGTGTGGGAGAGGGGGAGTAAGATGAGGGCTTGGACAGGAGTTAGGGTCACGCTGGGGGCTCGGACCTGGCTACCTTCAATCTTACCTCTGAGATAAGGGACAGCGCAAGGTCTCAAGTCTGAAGGCCAACCAAGGGTCACCTGCCCCGTCATTACATACCTTGCTACACTAGTCCATCTCTCCAAGTTGATTGTTACTGCAAGATAACTCCAACATAGCAAAACCTATTCCAGATAAAAACACCCATCCCTTTTCTTTGGATAGGGGATACGTGTTAGATCACTAAGGGTCTGGCCAGTAGAACGCCCGCCAATTACTACAGTGATGGATCGCAGAAAGAGATGAAAACCAGCTCACCTGTAACAATTGGCTGTGCATGGAGTAGGGAAGAAAACCGTGGCTAAATAAAAAAAGGAAAGACTTCCAACTCCTAAAACGTTCTCCAAACTTTATTCCAAAACATTTAAAATGGCAGATCCATAGTGAGATAATATCAACGCATTTCGAACCCATGCAGGCATTCTTTGTCGAAACCTTTTGAAAAAAAATGCCTGCATATGTTCGAAACACGTTGCTTTGATCTCACTGTGGATCTGGAATTTTAAAGTTTTGAAATAAAGTTTGAAGAAAGTTTTAAAAACTGGAAATCTCTCCTTTCTTGTAAGATCTCAGACCCCCAAATTGGATACCTATTTTGAGGAGTAATAAGTCAAAACCGATGTACATTTAGGGTATTCTATCCTATCTTATAGTATATTGTTTGTGTATAAATAAAATGAGACAAATACATATAATGTGCAATACTTTAATATATTAAAATACAAATTCTATTACAAGCGTCTAAAAACCATTAAAAGTTATTGAAAAATCAAAGTAATTTTATGGACAGCAATATAGAGGTATACTCATATGGAATATTAAAATAAATAAATAACTAGTCAATAAAATCCTATATCCCCTTGACAAAGCATAAAGCGAAATGATTGTCACAGAAAAGACAGCAATCTTGTAGTTGAGTAACATCCAGTTTAACCCCATGAAATTTGCCAAATTGTCCTTTGTGTTGTTTGGATGTTATATGCTCAATTATTTTGCTGTTATTTAACTGTGCTTTTAATGGATTACCTTTGTGATGAGCGTTTCGCTTTATGCATTGTCAAGGGGATATAGGATATAGATATAGGATTTTATTGGCTTATTGCTATTTATTTATCGTATAATTTCCTGTTTGTAAACCTTCACAAATTTGTGATCTATTTCTTTACTTTTTTTTACTTCTTTTGAATGTTTTTTTCTTTTAAAGAATGTATTTTGAAGAAAAATTGTTGAGGCTTATAATCAATGCCTTATTTTCCATTGCTACGAAAACATACTTGTCATCAATGTTAAGTAGTATGGAGACGATTTTGTGGTGTGTTTCCCTTTTCCCACTGTTGAAAATATATTTTTTTTTAAGGCCACCCGTTTTCGTCATTACTGATTCAACCTCCTGAATATACCTCTGAATTCTAGGGGCTCCATATGAAGAATAAGCTTCTCTGTATCACTTACAGGAAACCTACCAGGAGCCGTGATCACTGGGTGTGTTTAGAGCAAGGATCAGTGGATTTGCCTATTCTTTTGGGATTCCAGGAGGTATTCCCTTTTTTTTGCAAGCCTCCCAGAAGTTCCAATAGTGTTTGAAACTATGTATATGATTACTACTAATAATAATAGGAATAATAATAATAATAATAATAATAATAGTTGATTATAACCCTGCACACTCTGACACTGTCCAGTTAGTGAAGGAATGGTTGTGCTCTTGGTTTTCAATATATTTCGAAAAAGAATAATAGAGCACCAAAACAGTGTAGCATTCCTATAAAAGATGCTCCAGAATTATTGTTTCCTGAGGAATGTGTGTACCGCCCCGCGGCCTCGGCTGCGGCCGCCGAGCCGCTCGGATCCGTGCTCGTGTACTGCGGGTGGTGGCTCGAGCCTCTCACAGACCCGGGGGTCACGTCACTCTGCAAGGGGTGGTTGGCGCTACATGCGGGGGATGTGGGTATTTGGTTTTGGAATGATAGTTCGTGACGCCACTCACGGGTTGTGGTGATCGTGGACACCACCGCTGCGGTGAAGGTACGGGGACTCCCGGGAGCGGTGTAGTGGCGCAGCTAGGTGTTGACCCCTCTGTGGGTAGGGGATGTTGGTCCCGGGGCCCGGTTGTGGGGGCCAGGGTGCAGGGCGCGGTGTTGCGGTGCGGTGCCTGATGGCACTGGTGTACTCACTCTGATACAAGACACTGGAGTCGCTGGTAAACCAAACGGAGTGATGAACGGGGCCCGCAGCTGGCTGCAGCTTTTCCTGTTAGGTTGGTAGTGTCCACCTTTCTCCTGCACCTGTGTGTGAATCTTGACTCCTGTGCCTGTGCAACGGTAGTCCGCTCCCCGGCGTATATGTGTCGTAGGAGCCCGTTTGCCCGCAGACGGTGGCCCTTTGGATCTCTTGCCTTTGGCGGTGGCACTTATCTGGAATGGTTGGGCTGTTGCCTTCAATCGGGACTTAGGTGGGAATGAACCCCCGAGGTCCAGACCGCAATCAGTTGATTTGACTATGGTGGTGGCTTATAGCCTAGTTCAGGGTCTGAGTACCCTGCCTGGTGCTCCGGTATCCAGTTGGCTCCCCGGTTCAGTTCCTGCGGGCCACTACCCTGCCTCGGTCCCTTACGGTTCCACCGGTCGTATTCCCGGTCTCCTACAGGCGGCCACTACCGTCTGCCTCCTTGCCAATGGTGACTGGGATCTAACCCAGCCACCAGAGTAGTCTTTGGCATGCCTGCGCACAGGTCTGCTTCTGGACACAACCTCCCTCAACTCCCTTGAACTTGACTCTTCCAGAGCCAGACTACAACTCGCTGTTTTCCCGCCTCCAGGCCTGTGAACTCCGAACTCCTCGATGGGTGGAGCCAACCGCCTGGCTCCACCCCCCTGGTGTGGACATCAAACCTGGAGGGTGGTGACAAGGTTTTTGTGTTTGACTTCTGTTACGTAGCTGGAAGGGGTGTGATGTTGTGTGTGTGACTACCTGGGATGACCTGGATAGTCCAGGGCGTCACATGTACATATTGTAAGATGGCAACTGGCTACATTGTAAATGGCCGGTATGTATCCGAGAGGTGGTTCTCCTTTGGGATGTAAACCTGGAATATCTACTTTGGTACCTGTAGCAACACAAGATTTGTTAAGGAGTTCAAGGGCCAGGTTTGCGGATAGCTGGAGAGATAGGTGGGTCTAGCTATCCACATACCTCCACCCGGAAGTGTGTCTTATGTCTGTGTGTGTGTGAAGCCTCTGGGAAGAATCCTCTGTGTGAAGAGAGGGTTTGCGAGTCCTGACCGGGACTGTGTATAGAGGTTTGACGCCTCTTGAAGGAACCCTCAGAGAGAAGTGAGAGTTCACTTCATCTGACCAGGGTCAGTGAGTGGAGTCAGACATAGCTCCACTAGGATAGTGGAGAAATGTATCCGGACCTTAGCGGGCGTACCGCAAGAAAAACGGACTTGAAAAATGTGTTTTTGTTTGAACCCTATGGAAGGCTGGTTGCACTTGCAACAGTGTAGTATATTTGTTGTGAATAAAGTGTTTTGGACTTTTAAATTAAAAGTCTTCATCTGTTGCTACCTTGAAAAGAAAGTGAGTGACCCCCATCGCATAGTTAGAGAATTATCACAGCATGCACTGAAGCAGAAATGTTGGAAAGAGTTTCCAGGACTTTTGTTTTATAACAACTGCCTTTTGTCTAATATTGAATATGAAGTATGAAACCATCCCCCATGGGAAAACATTAAGAGTTAGTCATATAACAGACACATTTAACAATATATTGTAAAGTGCCTGACAAATTAGTGTTTCAACACCTAGCTGAATTTGATATGACCTGGTATCAAACGTTTGTGAACTTGATGGAAAGTTTCAAATTCTACAACATAGTGTCATGCGATGTTGGGTTCTGCACACACCTGTGAATACGGTGTTGTCGGACTCTGTTCACACCACAGAGTCTGACAAGGAACCTGAGGTTTCTGGATTGTTCAGCCAGAGCCGGGCATCGGCCGATTCAGGTTCACTGGTCTTTAGCTCTGCAGGAATTAATTCCTGCTTACTTATGAGCAAGTCTTAAAGCACAGGTTGCTAATTGCCACATGCAGCTGTCTCCTCCCTATTTAAAGCCCGGCTTTCTTCTAGTATGTGCTGATGATAGCTTCAACAATCCCGGTCTTGGTGGTTATCCTGTTAATGTTGATCTGTGTTGCGATATTGAGTGGTGTGGACGTTCCCTTATTGGTTACTTTCTTCCCTTTTTCTTTATTCCCCTGTACACATATTGTCTCTCCTGTGTGTACAAGTTTCTGTTCTCCCTTGTCCATGCCGCTTTGTAGGGTTTTGTCATTGTGTTTTCCAGCCTGCCCCAAGGTTGCGTGAGAGGGGGAGTAAGATCAGGGTCCGGACAGGAGTTAGGGTCACGCTGGGGGCTCGGACCTGGCTACCATCTAGCCTACCTCTGAGATAAAGAACAGCCCAGGGTCTCAAGTCTGAGGTCCAGCCTAGGGGTTCCTATCCTGTTGTTACACACTGCATGACACATAGATTTATTTATTTCCGCTTGTATTTGTCAATCTGTTTGGGAGTCACCGTTGGGACGATCACGTTAACAGGGCACATGCAAAGTTTGCCTTCATGAGATATGATTAAGGATCTTATCGAAACGCATCATCTACTCTGATTCATTACATTTTATTCTCTTTTCTGTTATGAATTTTAAAGTTTTTTTAATAAATACCTGTTTTACCGTGGACTTCTGGATTTTCGCCTTTTCTTTTTCCTGGTCTTCATGAGATAACCCCTTTAAGTAGACATTATTCCATTTCCAGTTGATGATGTGCCGCCGTGTCTTCTATAAAATGGAGCATGTAGTATAATTAGCAGAAACATCTCTTGGCTAAATAAAAAGAGCCTTTGGGTGCAGTGCTTGTCTTATGGCTTCCACAACACAGTGCTGACCTAGTTTTGCAGCAGACGGCTTTGATACACAACCTCAGACTGCAATTATATATGCCGTGGCTGTCGGATACATTCCTTATTTACATTCACAATTATGATCACTATTTTGGGTTATTTAGAGGGTGACCTCACCGTCTACTCATATTGACTTCTCCAAGCATTAAATAATCTGCTAATTCTGAGTCATACAAAAATGTTCTCAGAACCATTCCCCTGAAATCAACAGGCGGAGATATGAGCTATCAAATCACTCCGATATGGAAATATGGAACACAGCACTCAGACATGCTCTACATTTGACAAGTGTCTTAAAGAACCAGTACTTCTAAATTTCCCCACTGGAGTGGTGCTTCTAGTCTAAGCCCCCTGCCCCTGGTCTTGTACTCACCTGCCACTGTCTTCATCTTTTTCCACTGTTGCTCCGGTCGGTCTCCAGCAATTTCTTTCTGCCGGCTGCTCTAGTTGTTCATGGAGCGCAATGCAAGTCACAAATCAATATACGTCTGTGAGAGCCTCATTCTGGCTCTGTTCTGGCCACATTTGAGCTTCTTTCTGGCCTTGTTCTGGCCTCTTTCTGGCCCCATTTTAGCTTCATTCTGGCCTCTTTCTGGCCTTGTTCTGGCATCGTTCTATCATCGTTCTGGCTTTGTTCTGGCCTTATTCTAGTCTCGTTCTGGTCTGATTCTGGCCTTGTTCTGGCCTCATTTTAGCCTTGTTCTGGCCTCTTTCTGGCCTTGTTCTGAGCTCATTCAGGACTTGTTCAGGTCTCATTCTGGCCTCGTTTTGGCATCATTATGGCCTTATTCTGGCCTCATTCTGACCTTGTTTTGGCCTCTTTCTGGTGTCATTCTGGCCTCGATCTGGCCTCATTTAGGCTTCGTTATGCCTTATTCTGGCCTCATTCTAACCTCGTCATGTCGTTTTTCTGGCCTCCTTCTGGCCACAATCTGACCTCATTCTGGCCTCATTCTGACCTCATTCTGGCCACTATCTCACCTCCTTCTGACCTCATTTTGTCCTCATTCTGACCTCATTTTGGCCTCTTTCTGACCTCGTTCTGGCCTTGTTCAGACATCATTCTGGCCTTGTTCAGGCCTATTTCGGGCTTTGTTCTGGCCATGATCTGACCTCATTCTGATCTCATTTTGGCATCGTTATGGTCTTATTCTGGCCTCATTCTAACCTCTTTCTGGACATGCTCTGACTTCATTCTGGCCAATATTTGGCCTCATTCTGACATCATTCTGGCCATGATCTGGCCTAATTCTGACCTCATTTCAGTCCCGTTATGGCCTCATTCTGACCTTGTTTGGCTTTGTTCTGGCTTCATTCTGACCTCATTGTGGCCTTGATCTGGCAATCATAGACTTGCATTGAGCGCTTGTGGCATTGAGTACAAGATGGCGCTGAGGGACCAAAGTAACGCCAAAAAAAGATGAAAACGCCGGAAGGTGAGTGCAGGGACCTTAGATTAGAAGCACTACTCCAGCGCTGAAAAAATCTTAAAATGGTGCAGTAGTGCTTTAAGAAAAGAGTCTAAAGCCCCTCCATACACATTAGACTATGCTGATTGGACTAGCCAATATCGAAAGGTTTGGCTGACAGCCTAATGTGTATGGGGGGCCTCCTGACTGATGATTGTCGGGAAAGATAAGGATCCCGTATGTCTGTGCTAGACTGCCAATCCTTTTGTCCTCTAAAAGTTAAACCGACACCCTCTGCTTCCTCATAGAGAACACAGGAGCGCTTACTCTGCTATGGGAGAGTCGGCAAAATAGCTGCCGGCCAAGCGATTGGTGTAACCATCATTTGGTTGACATCTATCTAAAGTGTGTGGTGGACTTTAGACTTGACAAAAATGTTTCATTAATCTCTAGTTTGATAAAGTCGCCAGTAGCAAAAAAAATAGATTAGATTTATATTAAAGGAAATGAGGTAGGACATGGTGTCTGATCTGTGTGTAGCTTGTTATAGTGCAAAAGGAACCAAACAGATTGATATACAGCTTTGTAAGAAAGATTCAGTATAACTTATATTATATTTATTTTAGTCCCTACTCTACCTATGCTTAGGAGTTCCATGGGCGGTCCTAATTTTTGATTGACAGCCTTTCCGCTATGGGATCATAGATGATTCTTTTTGTGAGGTAAAACATTTCCCTGGCTATTTTTTTTTAAATGTTTTATCTCAAAGAAAGAATTATTTACGTTCCTGTGATATAATGTCTGTATATTCTCTTTTGTGTCCTCCCTGGCCCAGGAGATGGGGTATGTAAAGTCAGACACGGCCATTACACAGTACACAGCAGGGACACATATATAAGATTATCTCAGCACAGGAACATTTTTTTAAACAAACCCAATTGTGGAACTTATTATTATTACAAGATTAATTAATTATAATGAACTTTGTAAATGGGAAACCTCCTTTAAGTCCCGCCCCATAGCACCACCCCATAAATGCCCAAATGCGAGTTAAACCTTTTTCTTTTGAAAGATGATTACAAAATCCACTTCCTTTAAAAGACTGAGGCAAGCCTAAATTTACCTGTGTGGTTTCCTAAGATTTCGGACAGCCATGGCGAATTCAAACTGTTGGCGGCTGTGCAAAAAGGGGAGTACTTTTGTGGATCAAAAAGAGGTTTTATTTCAGTTTTGGGGACTGGGTTTTATAATACTGATTGTGCTTTAGTCCCTACAACACACTACCCAGTAGAAGCATAGCTTAAAGCTCCTGGGTAGAGATGAGAGAACCTTTCAAAGTTCAGTTTGCGATCTATACAAAGCCTCCCAGTGTTTGCCGAACAGTGTGGCGAACATACCGAGCCCATTGAATTCAATGGGAGGCCAAAATTATGTATTGTAAAATGGTGTAGGGGTCTGTAAAAAAAGAAAATAAAGCAAGACTGTGACGCCCTGGACTAGCCAGGTAGTCACAGGTAGACCCCCTGCACAAACAGCAGCCCCTAAAAAGGTGTAACCAGCCAACCTAAAACCCTGAGTCACCCCTCTCAGGTCTTGACGTTCACACCAGGGGGCAGAGCCAGGCAGTTGGCCACGCCCTCCGAGAAGTTCGAATAACCTGAGGCGGGAAAAACACAGGCAGATGAGTTAGGGAGTGGAGGAGAGTAGTAGCACAGTGTCAACGTCTGTCAGGGATCTGGATAGGAGCCCAGATACCCTGTGACCAGGAGGCAGACGGTGGTTGCCGCCTGCAGGAGTCGGGAAGATTGCTGGTGTAACCGTAAGGGACCGGGACAGGTTAGTGGTACGGGAAGCCAACTGGAAACCGGAGCACCAGGAGGGGTACTCAGACACAGAACAAGGTCCAGAAGCCACTGGACCACGTCGAATTCACTGATTGAGGTCTGAACCTTAGGTTCTTTCCCGTCCCAAGACCCGAAAGACGGCAACAGCCCACCGAGGGGGATAGAAAGCCACCGCACAGGCAGAGAGATTCCACGGGCCAGCGCCTGTGGGCAAATGGGTTCCCCAACACACATCAAGCCAGGGAGCGGACTACTGTTGCTGAAGAATAGGCAGTCAAGTTCTACCACAGGGGTGCAGGAGAAAGGCGGGAACCACCAACCTGAGAAAGGGGCAAAGCGCAGCCGGCTGCGGGCACCGACCACCATCCTTTTTGGTTTACCAAAGACTCCGGTGTATCTGTCATAGTGAGTACAACAGTGGCCTTGGGCCGCGCACCGCACCACACCATCTTGACCGCACCTCATAACCACCGGGCCCCAGGGCCATCACCCCCTGCCCACGGAGGGGTCAACACCAGGCTGCATAACACCGTCCCCGGGAGCCTAGTTAACGGCAGCGATGGTGTCCACATTCACCACAACCCCTGGGTGGCGTCACGAACTTACACCCTTAAACTCCATGGCCTCGGCTGTTACCTTCCCCACCGAAATCGTAGCGCCAACTCCCCTTCAGAGCGACGTGACCCCCGGGTCCGGGAAGAGCTTGAGCCACCCACCAATGAGCACGGACCCGAGTGGCTCTGCAGCCGGCCGAGCCCCGGGGCGGTACAAGACATTCTTACCGAGTCTCCGGCGCGGCTGTAACTGCTCCCGTGACTGTACTTCCGGGGCCACTGATTAACCCTCATCCATACTCACTGCTTTCCCCGCGAATCACAGAGCCATGGGCTTTAGCTGTGCTGGTATCAATAGATAGGGGGACCCTACGCCATTTTAGTTATTTATTTTAGAACACGATAAACCCGCAGACAGGATCTGTGTTTCTAACCAATTACAATCACCAATTCCTGCCAGCGTTGAGAAACATGTGATGGTGTCTCCGCAGGCCTTCTTGCTTTGCTTCCAACCAATTACAGACGCTGTCTGGAGGCGGAGTCTGAATACAGCCAATCAGAGATGCAGGTGGGTGGGAAAGCAGTGAATATGGATGAGGTGTAGTCAGTGGCCCCTGAACCACAGCTGCGGCAGCAGTTACAGCTGCGGAGAGACTCGGTAAGTATGTTGCGCTTTAACCCTTTTGCTTGCTTTTTTTTTACAGTGATTTCCTTGGCCATTCACAGCCATGCCAATACTTGACATGGCTGTGATGGGGCCGGGAGTGGGTTTTCGGCAAACAAACACTTACCGAACATTGCCAACTTTTGAGCAAAGTGTTCGGTAAGCCGACCTCTAATAAACCTGCCAAGGCTCGTACCGAATCTGAAATTGACGAATGCCAACCGAACAGATTCGCTCATCTCTACTCCTGGGCCGCAATGTAAAAATGTATTAAGTGACCTATTTTGCCATTTTGACCCTTTCTGACACAAGGGCCAGGGTGCAACTGCTGTCTCTAACCCTCTTATGGCTATGCCCCTGCTTGCCAACAATGTCCCAGGATACCACTTCTCTACCTGTATAAATTATTGGGGAATATCGGCCACATAGTCTGCAGCAGGTGTAGTGTGTTTGAAGTACGATATACACCATATATGTCCTCTTTGGTGGGAAACCCTACAAATATCTGTCCTTTTTTCTCAAGAACTTGTGAAGTATTCTGGATATTTCAATAAAAATGCATTTTATCTCAAGAACTTATCTACAATTAAGCTCAAGATTTGATTGTCAAATTTCTGTTTAACACTATTTCTCGACAATATGTGAAATCTCCAGCTGATTCAATCTGTTTCCCCTTATTTTCGGCTAAAATATTTGCTTACTTTTCATGAAAATCCTGTTTTTCAAAATTTGATGAAAGATTATGCTCATTAATTGCACAAATACTCAGAGACATATGGCGCCATCATCTCAGATCCATCTGCTCCCCTTGAGTAGTATACACAATGCTAGTTACCAACTGGAGCAAAACACTGACTAAATGGGCAACCCAACAGCTCCTCAAGGCCAATTGTTGAACGTTGTCATTTCATATGAAGGGGCCGACTTTGTATGATGGACAGCTACTTATGGTTGATTGAAGTCTTGCTCAGTGGATGGATTCAGGTACTACAACACGACACCCCCACCCCGAGATAGGCACATCAGCCAGACACAAAATCGTTGTTGCCTCCCTCCAGGGGCTGATGTCCACACCAGGTGGGGTGGAGCCAGGCGGTTGGCCCCACCCACTGAGGAGTTCACAGTCCTGGAGGCGTGAAGAGAAAGACAGATCAGTTAGGGAAGTGGAAGAGTGAAGAGTAAAGTGGTAGTAGAGGAGCAAACTGACTGTGTCCGGGTACGTGGCCCGGGCACCAAGAGCAAGGTTGGCAGACGGTGGTGGCCGTCTGCAGAAGAGGCAGGTCAACGCGGAACCGTAGGACCGGGGACGGGCAGTGGCCCGCTGATAACGAACCGGGGAGCGAAGTGAAGCCAGCACAAACCGGCAGGGCCTGCGGACCCCGACCAGGCTTGAAGTCGCCGTTAAATAGGTCAAATCTGTCAGTGACCGAAACCCCAGGGGTTTCCTAACAGCCTAACCCGATTGAAGGCAACCGTCCAACCAGCAGAAGGGAAATACAGCTACCGCCCCAGCTAGAGTTCCCAGGGCCAGAGCCTGCGGGCAAAAGGGCTCCTCCGGCGCATATACACGCTGGGGAGCGGGTTACCGGTGGGAAGCCATCGGGACCAAACATACACAAGAGGTGCAGGGAAAGGCAGCCACCACCAACCGTCCAGGAGAAACCACAGCAGCCGGCTGCGGGACCCGTCCATCCAGCCGTTTGTTTTACCAGAGACTTTGCATATCTTTGTAGCTGAGTGAGTACTACTGTGCCGTCCGGCACCGCGCAGTCTAAGCGACCCTGCACCTTGCCAACCCTGCCTCCCAGTCACCTCACCGGGCCCCGGGACCACAAACCCCCTACCCACGGAGGGGGAGAAACATCCCAGCTGCTCCCTGCCATCGCTCCCGGGATCCCCGTTAATAGCAGCGGTGGTGCACAACCTCACCACAACCCGTGGGTGGCGTCACGGACCAAATCCCCAAACAAAGCTATCCCCTTTCACTCACGGGCGAGGAGCGCCGCTCGAGTCGCCGGATCCGGCCCACCGCTCGAGCCACCGAGCAGCAGCAGCAGTGCCGGACCTGAGCGTGGTGAGTGCAGCGCCCCGCCGCCCGCGACAGTAACACCTAGGTTGATTGGTGGGTGCCTGAACATTGGGACCCACACTAATTTACAGAATAGGGCACTTTTATCCCCTTTAAAATGAAGCGGCTGTCACACAGGGTTTATCTGATAACTAGCAGGGTGTCATGGCGTCATCACACGATAGACTCTAACACTCCACACTATGCCTCCTTTGGTGCTGTTGAGGTACAAAGCCAGGCCCGGGCGTCGACCAGTTATGTGAAAATTTGTGATCAGGCTGGCAGGAGTTAATTTCTAGTTGCTTGGTTACCTCTTGGATCACATATGTTCGTAGACTTATCAAAGCTACTTCGTGCCTTTTTAAGATGGAAGAATCTGTCTTCCCATGCCGACTATAGCTTTTGCTACAACAGTCCGTATGTTGTTGTATCCCAGTCCTGCTGGTGATTGTATTACTTTGCTGGAGTTGTTGTTGAGTTCTCTTATTGTCTTGTTTCCTCCGTGCTCTTGTCTTCCTCCTTATTACTGTTTGTCTAATACCTCTGTGTGAGCATGCTTAGTGAACGACTTTCGGTTTCCCCTGTTTGTCGATATATGTGAGTTCAACCACTCCTGTCCTGGCCCTCCCCTTGGTTGATGTATTAGATAAGGGCTGTACAGGAGCAGGGCTAGGAAGGCATCATCACCATCAAGCATATCTCTGGGATCAGGATCCCCCTAGCCTGAGGGCCAGTTTAGGAACCCCATTCATTGTTCATCCCATCACACCCCATGACAGCAGCATTACGCATACTTGACTGCAAAGCTATTCATTCCATTTGGGATTGCTGTATGCTGCATTGTATGTGTATGTATGTGTGTGTATGTCCGTTAAAGGAATTCTCACCGTCGCATTTACAATTACGAAATTTTGCACAGACGCCTCATTTGACTCAGGGAACGTCACAGACTATGGTTTGAGGGGAAAATTTAACCCTGTGTTTTACAGTTATTCGCCAAAAAACCTGCTTACATTAAAGTCAATGGAGCTGGGAGCTACAGCTCATTAATAGGAGCTGTGATTGGTTGCTTTAGGAACAAAGGACATTCTTAGGGATACTCTGCACACTACAACATCGCAGGTGCGATGTCGGTGAGGTCATGTCGAAAGTGACACACTTCCTGCGTCGCTCTCGACATCGTAGTGTGTAAATCCTAGATGATACGATTAACGAACGCAAAATCGTCGTAATCGTATCATCGGTGTAGCGTCGGTGAATTCCATAATTACGCTGATGCGACAGTCCAATGTTGTGTTTCGTTCCAGCGGCAGCACACATCGCTGTGTGTGAAGTCGCAGGAGCGAGGAACATCTCCTACCTGCTTCACCGCGGCTCCCGTCGGCTATGCGGAAGGAAAGAGGTGGGCGGGATGTTTACATCCCGCTCATCTCTGCCCCTCCGTTCCTATTGGCCGCCTGCCGTGTGACGTCGCAGTGACGCCGCACGACCCGTCCCCTTAATAAGGAGGCGGGTCGCCGGCGACGTCGCACGGCAGGTGAGTGCATGTGAAGCTGCCGTAGCGATAATATTCGCACCGGCAGCTATCACAATGATATCGCAGCTGCGATGGGGGCGGGGACTATCGCGCACGGCATCGCAGCATCGGCTTGCGATGTCGTAGTGTGCAAAGTACCTCTTAGTATAAGAAGCTTATGTGTGAGGTAATATTATTTCAGTAGAGAGACGGATAGAGATAGACAGACAGACAGACAGACGGACAGACAGTGAGAGAATCAGAGAGACAGACAGATAGGGAGAGAGACAGAGGGAAACAGCCAGAGAGACAGACAGAGATACAGACAGACAAAGACATAGTAAGATGGATGGAGAGACGACTAGAGCGACGGTTAAAGGGAAGGCTAGAGAGACGGATAGAGAGAGACAGACAGTGAGACAGACAGAGTGAGACAGAGAGAGAGAGGTACACAGACAGAGAAAGACAGAAACACAAAGATAGATACAGAGACAGAGAGAAATGGATAGAGAGGGAGACAGACAGAGAAAGAGAAACAGAGAGTCAGAGAAATACACAGAGAGAAATGGATAGAGAACGAGACAGACAGACACAAAGACAGAAACAGACAGAGAGAAACAGAGACAGAGAAAAAGAAAGAGAGACAAAGAGATAGACAGAGAGACAGACAGAGAGACAGAGAGAATGAGAGACAGAGTGAGATAGAGAGACAGACAGAGACAGAGAGACAGACAGAGAGCGAGAGACAGACAGAGAGAGAGACAGAGACAGGGAGAGAGACAGACAGAGACAGGGAGAGATACAGACAGAAAAAGACAGCAGAGACAGAGAGAAACAGACACAGAGAGAGACAGAGAGAGAGACAGACAGAGAGAGACAGCAGAGACAGAGAGAAACAGACACAGACAGAGAGAGACAGAGAGAGACAGAGAGACAAAGACAGGGAGAGAGACAGACAGAGACAGGGAGAGAGACAGACAGAGAGAGAGACAGACAGAGACATAGAGAAACAGACACAGACCGAGAGACAGAGAGAAAGACAGAGAGAGAGACAGACAGACAGAGTCAGGGAGAGAGACAGAGAAACAGACACAGACAGAGAGACAGACAGAGACAGAGAGAGAGAACGAGAGACAGAGAGCAAGAGACAGACAGAGAGAGCAGAGACAGAGAGAAACAGAGAGAAACAGAGAGAGACAGAGAGAGAGAGACAGACAGAGACAGGGAGAGAGACAGACAGAGACAGGGAGAGAGACAGACAGAGAGAGAAACAGACAGAGACATAGAGAAACAGACACAGACCGAGAGACAGAGAGAAAGACAGAGAGAGAGACAGACAGAGACAGGGAGAGAGACAGAGAAACAGACACAGACAGAGAGAGACAGAGAGAGAGAACAAGAGACAGACAGAGACAGAGAGCGAGAGACAGACAGAAGAGACAGACAGAGACAGAGCGAGAGAGAGGTAGACAGAGGGACAGAAAGGGAAACAGACAGAGGGAGAATGGGAGAGAGACACTTAGTTACTATCCCGGGTAATGCCGGGTACTACAGCTAGTCAGTAATAAAAATTCCCCATCCTGTGATCATCCAAGAGGTCAAGCTGCCACCAATCAATATGTTATCTCTTAGGCTATGTGCGCACGTGTGTGCGTTCTGCACCGCAGCATTTAAGTCACTGCTTTTTAGAAGCTACGTTCTGAAAGTTTGCTGACTGCAGAATTCATGCGTTCTGGATGCATCCTCTCCCATAGACAGAGTGGAGAAAGCATCTAGAATGCACAAAAGAAGTGACATGTTGCTTTTTAGAGAGCAGCATTTTGGCATCATGCAAATCGCTGCGTTCTAAAACGCAACGTGCGGATGGAATTTGCACAATCTTCATAGATTGTGCTGGGGACGCAGGACGCATGCATTTACGCTGCAGTGCAGAACGCAGCGTAACTGCATGATAACACGCAACGTGCGCACATACCCTTAGCCTACGGAGAGGTGATAACTTATTTTCACTGGACAACCCCTTTAATACTCTGTGAATCTTTCTTATAGCCTTTTTCTTTATCACCATAAGATTGTTGCTTTTTACATTGGATGTGGAATCTATCAGAACATGATATCTGCTTGGTTATAAGTAATGTGTTATGGTTTGTGAAGTTTGGACAATTTATATTAATTTTATAGTACAAAGGGTTATCCAATAATGATAATCCTTTTTTTATTAGAAGATTCCCAATGATAAGCTTTTTACAGCATTTTCCATGTCTGCAACACCCAATGATCAGAAGAGAAACCATAGCAAGTGTTCAATTCTTCTACAGCTCCACCAACAGGACAAATGAAGCATTACACAGCGCAGCATTGCACAGTACATGCTATTCAGTCCTCCAAAGCAAGGGATAGTCTATTAAGCCTAAGTAGGAGGACTCCCCCCAAAATTAACCACATACTTTAAAATTAATTTGGTTGCATACTTGTTGTGAATGATTGCAGTCGTAGATCATTGCATATATGGTTCCTTAATATCAGCAGTATATAGAGGATTCAGCTGACTAACCACTTTAAATCTCCGCCAGGAAGTGTCTCAGATGACAGGCAGTATAACCTTGACGCTGACAACTTATTCATGTAATTGGAGTCGATAACTCGGAACTTCCTGGATGTTCAGATGCTTTAATCTACAAAGCTGCTATGTTTCTAAGAAAAAAAATTTTTTAATCACATTGTATATATCACACTGTCAAAATCTCAGTTTTCTGCCTCCTTGACTTCTCTAGTGGTCAAAAATTGTGAATAATTATATTAAAAAAAACCTCCTAATATATACAGTATGTACAGTATATATTTGCGTGTGTGTGTGTTTTATATATATATATATATATATATATATATATATATATATATATATATATACACACAGTCATGGCCAAAAATATCTGCACCTTTGAAATTGCTCCAGAAAAGGAACTACTTCGCCCAGAAAATGATTGCTATTACATATGTTTTGTTGCATACACACTTATTTCCTTTGTGTGTATTGAAACAACACAAAAAATGAGAGAAAAAAAGCAAATTGGACATATTTTCACCCAAAAACCCAAAATAGGTCGCACAAAATTGTTGGTCACACAAAATTATTTCCAGTTTTCAAAAAATTGTGGGTAAATAAGTTTGTTTCAAGCATGCGCTGCTCGTTCAAACTCACTTGTGGCAAATAACGGTGTGGGCAATATGAAAATCACAGCTAAAAGCAGATAAAAAGGGGAGAAGTTGTCTCAATGTTTGCATTGAATTTCTGTGTGTGCCACACTAAGCATGGAAAACAGAAAGAGGTGAAGAGAACTACCTGAGGACTTGATTACCAAAATTGTTGAAAAATATGAACAATCTCAAGGTTACAAGTCCATCTCCAGAGATATTGATATTCCTTTGTCCATGGAGCTCAACATCATGAAGAAGTTTACAACCCATGGCACTGTTGCTAATCTCCCTGGACATGGATGGTAGAAAAAATTTGATGAAATATTGCAACTCAAGATAGTTTGGATGGTGGATAAGCAGCTCCAATCAAGTTTAAAAGAAATTGGAGCTTTCCTGCAGGCTTAAGGTACATCAGTGTAAGTGAAAACTATCCGTCGACATTAGAATGAAAGGAAACGCTTTGATAGGAGACCCAGGAGGATCCCACTGCTGACACAGAGGCATAGAAAACTAGACTGCAGTTTGCCAAAATCCAGATGAGACCAAGATACAGCTTTTTGGTAAAGCACATCATTCTACTGTTTATCAAAAATGGAATGAGAACTACAAAGAAAAGAACACAGGACCTACAGTCATACATGGTGGAGGTCAGAGAGGTTTTGGGATTGTTTTTCTGCCTCTGGTACTGGGTGCCTTGACTGTGTGCAAGACAACATAAAATCTGAAGATTACCAAAGGATTTTGGGTCACAATGCAGTGCCCAGGGTCAGAAAACTGGGTTTACATCCTAGGTCATGGATCTTCCAGCAGGTCAATAACCCCAACCATATTTCAAGAAGCCTCCAGAAATGAATGGAAACAAAGCGCTGGGGAGTTCTGAAGTGGCAGCAATGAGTCCAGATCTAATTCCTACTGACACCTGTGGAGAGATCTTAAAATTGCCGTTGGGAGATGACGCTTCCAAATATGAGAGACCTGTAGCAGTTTATAAAGAAGAGTCCAAAATTCCAGGTGAGAGGGGTAAGAAGCTTGTGGACGGTTATAGGAAGCGACTGATTGTAGTTATTTATTCCAAAGGATGTGCAACCAAGTACTAAGTTGAGGGGGGCAACAATTTTGTCCGGCCCCTTTTTGGAGTTTTGTGTGAAATTATGTTCAATTTGCTTTTTTTTCTGTTTTTATTTTTTTGTGTTGCTCCAAAACACACAAAGGAAATGAACAAGTGTAAAACAAAACACGTGTAATTTCAATAATTTTCTGGAGAAATACTTAATTTTCTGGAACAATTTCAAGGGTATCAATACTTTCATCCATATACTTCTGCCGGTATCCGCCAAGAGCCCTAAATTAAAGGGGAAATGTTAGCATAAAATGACTGTTCAAACCAAGCGCAAGAGCAACGTAGACCTTTGGTGTGGCAAAATATCAGACTATCTTCCCACCAACTTGTTTTCCCATCTGTCTCCGCCAACATATCCTTCTTTGACAATAATGACTTTACAAGAGCTAAAAAAGGGCAGAAATAGGTGAAAAACAGATAGGTGGGAAGATGAGGGGAACTGTTCGATCAGACGAAAGCTGTACCAAGCGCCTGTGCTTAGTTTGAGCAGTCATTTTGTGCTGACAGACTCCCTTTAAATCTGTGGTTTCATATATTTTCCAGACAGTATTTGAACACTACATATATACGTATATATACCTTGCCTTAGATGGGAATTGGTATATGTGATGTGGGAGAAAGCTCTTGGACTATGTTCAGACTGTGAAAGGAATGCCGGAACGTACTGTAACATCTGAATCCTAAATATTGTTTTCTCTTTACTCCTCTAGGCTCTTCTTTTCTTAGCGGGCATTGCAGGACTTTGCCTGGCCATCAGCCTTGTCTTAATCTGTGTGTATTTAATCAGATTCTGCTGCTGCAGTCCTCAGGAAGAAGAAGACTCTAAAAGCAACCGCGTCTGCTGTGTCACATGGAGCTGCGTTGCGGCGGTCATCATATGCTGGTGAGTCGCCAACTCTTCTCTAGAACATTTTTGAGGTTTGTAGGTATTCGTTTATGCACAGCTCTCTTAGGGTGCTGCCACGGCATATAGGTTTGCCCGAGGTCTAGCCGTTGACTGAGCAATGGCAACAACTTGATGGTGAACATTTCTTTCAAATCCATGCCCCTTTTGAAGTCTAGGCATCTTCCATGCCTCATTTGTGTCTGAACAATCTATATATATAATTGCCTTATTCTGTCTGTCTGTCTGTCTTGCTCCAAAATTGTGTCCTTACGGTGACACAAAGCTGATTGGCCGCTGGGCTCGCCATGGCCCCGCCCCCCGCACGGATTGGCCGCTCGCCCAGGCAACTCGCCCACGCCCCGCCCCCCTCAAGCAATGCACGCTGGCTCTGGCCCCGCCCCCCGCACGCATTCCCCGAACCGACCGACACGGAGCCACGACTCCCAGGTGAGTACTGTACCCCCGGGAGCCCACATCAGCGTACGCCGCCAGCCCAGCCAACACATACCCTCGCATTGCTGGGGTTGCCGCCGTATGCTGGTGTGGGCTCCCGTGCGAGCGGGGGACGGGATGCGCTGGTAACCATGGTGGCATAGTTACCAGCGCATCAAGGTCCTGCAGCGGCGGAACATACACACACACACACACATATCAGATCACACTCACTCTCACACACACCTCACACACACATCACATCGCATCCACACACTCACAACATCCTGGGATATCGCTTGCTTCTCGGCGGTGATACTGTGCAGTGAGCTTCCAGGACCAGCCGGAGGATCACATGGCCAGAAGCATGTGGTATCTCCGGATGTTGTGAGTGTGAGCGCGTATGTGCAATATCGTCAATGTGTGTGTGCGTGAGTGTATGCGATCGGGTGTGTGTGAGTGTATGCGATCGGGTGTGTGAGTGTATGCGATCGGATCTGTGTCGGCAGAGGAGCACGGCGTGCTGGAGGAGGCTGAGAGAAGAGACGCTGATGCTGGGGGAGGCTGAGGCTGGGGTAGGCTGGGAGGAGAGAGGCTGATGCTGGGGACAGAAAAGGCTGATGCTGGGAGGAGAGAGGCTGATGCTGGGAGGAGAGAGGCTGATGCTGGGAGGAGAGAGGCTGATCCTGGGGAAGGCTGGGAGGGGGAGGCTGAGAGAAGGGAGGCTGAGGCTGGGGTAGGCTGGGAGGAGAGAGGCTGATGCTAGGGACAGAAAAGGCTGATGCTGGGAGGAGAGAGGCTGATGCTGGGAGGAGAGAGGCTGATGCTGGGAGGAGAGAGGCTGATGCTGCAGGCAGAGAGGCTGATGCTGGTGCAGCATGGGGGATGGAGCACGATGGGGGGTGCACAGCATGGGGGATGGAGCACGTTTGGGAGTGCGCAGCATGGCGGATGGACCACGTTTGGGAGTGCGCAGCATGGGGGATGGAGCACGTTTGGGAGTGCGCAGCATGGCGGATGGAGCACGTTTGGGAGTGCGTAGTATGACGGATGGAGCACGTTTGGGAGTGCACACCATGGCGGATGGAGCACGTTTGGGAGTGCGCAGCATGGCGGATGGAGCACGTTTGGGAGTGCGCAGCATGGCGGATGGAGCACGTTTGGGAGTACGCAGCATGGCGGATGGACCACGTTTGGGAGTGCGCAGCATGGCGGATGGACCACGTTTGGGAGTGCGCAGCATGGCGGATGGAGCACGTTTGGGAGTGCGCAGCATGGCGGATGGAGCACGTTTGGGAGTGCGCAGCATGGCGGATGGAGCACGTTTGGGAGTGCGCAGCATGGCGGATGGAGCACGTTTGGGAGTGCGCAGTATGGCGGATGGAGCACGTTTGGGAGTGCGCAGCATGGCGGATGGAGCACGTTTGGGAGTGCGCAGCATGGCGGATGGAGCACGTTTGGGAGTGCGCAGTATGGCGGATGGAGCACGTTGGGGAGTGCGCAGCATGGCGGATGGAGCACGTTTGGGAGTGCGCAACATGGCGGATGGAGCACGTTTGGGAGTGCGCAGCATGGCGGATGGAGCACGTTTGGGAGTGCGCAGCATGGCGGATGGAGCACGTTTGGGAGTGCGCAGCATGGCGGATGGAGCACGTTTGGGAGTGCGCAGCATAGCGGATGGAGCACGTTTGGGAGTGCGCAGCATGGCGGATGGAGCACGATGGGGGGTGCGCAGCATGGCGGATGGAGCACGTTTGGGAGTGCGCAGCATGGCGGATGGAGCACGATGGGGAGTGCGCAGCATGGCGGATGGAGCACGATGGGGAGTGCGCAGCATGGCGGATGGAGCACGTTTGGGAGTGCGCAGCATGGGGGATGCAGCACGATGGGGAGTGCGCAGTATGGCGGATGGAGCACGTTTGGGAGTGCGCAGCATGGCGGATGGACCACGTTTGGGAGTGCGCAGCATGGCGGATGGAACACGATGGGGAGTGCGCAGCATGGGGGATGGAGCACGATGAGGGGTGCGCAGCATGGGGGATGGAGCACGATGGGAGGTGCACACCTCCCCCCAACACACACACACACACGCGCACTGCACAACACACACACACACTGGGAACCACAAACACTGCCCTACACAGACACCCACACACACAGACAACGCTGCACACACACAACACCCAACACACATACACCGCGGCATACATAAATATACGCACATACCGCACAACACACACATTGCACAAAACATACCTCCCCCCCAAAACACACCACACACACAAACCGCGCAACACACACACACACACAACGCTACAGACACACAGCGCTCCACAAACAACGCAACACACGCAACACAACACACATACAACACCGCTCTCACCCCCCGCCACACCCAGACAACACCCAGAACATGTACAGCGCCCTACACAAACACTTGGTAAGTACACACAACAACATCTATATATAACAAAAATCATACATGAACTACACAATACGTAAATTCTAGAATACCCGATGCGTAGAATCGGGCCACCTTCTAGTGGACAATAAAGTGCAAGGGTTTGTGACAAGCCTTTTTTATTTTCCTGCTAGCTGTAGTACCCAGCGTTGCCCGACATAGTAACTGTCGCTCTCCCACTGTCCCTTTCTCCCAGCCTTTGTCTGTCTTCCTCTCTGTCTGTCTCTCTCTCTGTCTTTCTCTCTTTGTCTGTCTGTCTCTGTCCCAGTCTGTCTCTGTCTGCCTCTCTTTCCATGTCTGTCTCTTTCTCTGTCTGTTTCTCTCTTTATCTCTTTGTCTCTCTCTTTGTCTGTCTCTCTCTTTGTCTGTCTCTGTCTGTCTGTCTGTCTGTTTCTTTCCCTGTCTGTCTTTGTCTGGCTCTCTGTGTATCTGTCTCTTTCCCTGTCTCTGTCTCTTTCCCTGTCTGTCTCTTTCCCTGTCTCTGTCCCTGTCTGTCTCTTTCCCTATCTGTCTCTTTCCCTGTCTGTCTCTTTCCCTGTCTGTCTCTTTCCCTGTCTCTGTTTATCTTTCTGTCTCTGTCTGTCTCTGTGCCTTTCCCTGTCTCTCTTTCCCTGTCTGCCTCTGTTTGTACGTCTGTCTCTTTCCCTGTCTGTCTCCTTCCCTGTCTGTCTCTTTCCCTGTCTGTCTCTTTCTTTCCCTGTCTGCCTCTTTCCCTGTCTGTCTCTCTGTCTGTGCCTATGTCTGTCTGTGTCTGTCTGTCTCTCCCCCATATCATATTACCTCACACATAAGCTTCTTATACTAAGAATGTCCTTTGTTGCCTATAGCAACCAATCACAGCTCCTATTAATGACCTGTAGCTCCCGGCTCCCTTTACTTTAATGGGGGCAGGTTTTTTGGTGAATAACTGTAAAGCGCGGGGTTAAAATTTCCCCTCAAAACATAGTCTATGTCGTTCCCTGAGTCACATGCGGTGTCTGTGTAAAATTTCATGATTGCAAATGCAACGGTGCAGATTCCTAATGGACATACATACACACACACACACACACACACACACACACACACACACACACATGTACATATATACAAACACTCAGCTTTATATAATAGTTATGCCAATCAGTTACGTAGATAACTTTACCATAAGAGATGCTCTTTTCTTTTGGGTCAACTTTGATGATTCTTTAAGATGTTTGCCCCTTGACTACATCAGCTCATCGTAAGCCACCTAGTCTACCGTACAACACAGAGCAATCCCATCTAGCACTGAAGAGATTAAACATATCAGCTCTAAAGGATAAATCCTTATTCCAAGCCCTCACATCGCAACGTATATCAGACGAACCGAAAAATTAAGTCTTCAAAGCTTGACATCCATCCTACAGGTAATATTACTTATGCCTGACAAGTCCCACTTTAAGCAGGTGTTCTCTGAATGTACCAACTGATGTACAACCCCCCGTGGTTATACGTCTACCGGTAAGGAGAGAGATAAATCAAGAACATTGAGGATTTTTTTAACTTTCTAAGATCTTTATAGAGTTCTAGTTTTTCTTTGTAGAAAGAGGGAAACTTAGGAGATATATTGATTCAATGATTTCAATATTAAATTTTCTAAGGTATGTGCCGAACATAAAGAAATAGCATACAGTACAGACCAAAGTTTGGACACACCTCCTCATTCAAAGAGTTTTCTTTATTTTCATGACTCTAAAACTTGTAGATTCACATTGAAGGCATCAAATCTACGAATTAACACATGTGGAATGAAATACTTAAAAAAGTGTGAAACAACTGAAAATATGTTTTATATTCTAGGTTATTCAAAGTAGCCACCTTTTGCTTTGATTACTGCTTTGCACACTCTTGGCATTCTCTTGATGAGCTTCAAGAGGTAGTCACCGGAAATGGTCTTCCAACAGTCTTGAAGGAGTTCCCAGAGATGCTTAGCGCTTGTTCTCCCTTTTGCCTTCACTCTGCGGTCCAGCTCACCCCCAAACCATCTCGATTGGGTTCAGGTCTGGTGACTGTGGAGACCAGGTCATCTGGCGTAGCACCCCATCACTCTCCTTCTTAGTCAAATAGCCCTTACACAGCCTGGAGGTGGGTTTGGGGTCATTGTCCTTTTGAAAAATAAATGATGGTCCAACTAAACGCAAACCGGATGGAATAGCACGCCGCTGCAAGATGCTGTGGTAGCCATGCTGGTTCTGTATGCCTTCAATTTGGAATAAATTCCCAACAGTGTCAGCAGCAAAGCACCCCCACACCATCACACCTCCTCCTCCATGCTTCACGGTGGGAACCAGGCATGTAGAGTCCATCCGTTCACCTTTTCTACAAAGACACGGTGGTTGGATCCAAAGATCTCAAATTTGGACTCATCAGACCAAAGCACAGATTTCCACTGGTCTAATGTCCATTCCTTGTGTTCTTTAGCCCAAACAAGTCTCTTCTGCTTGTTGCCTGTCCTTAGCAGTGATTTCCTAGCAGCTATTTTACCATGAAGGCCTGCTGCACAAAGTCTCCTCTTAACAGTTGTTCTAGAGATGAGAAGGTGTGTCCAAACTTTTGGTCTGTACTGTATATTCTTTTATGAAATACTTTGAAATACGTTATCAATAGTCCACTATGTTAAAAGAATAAAAAAACAGCACATGGTCCGTTCCACATAAAAACTTCAAAGGTAAAAATACCATGTTCCCTACAACCACCCAACGCATTTTGAACTGGTTTGAAACGTGTTGGGAAGACTACAGTCAACTTGATGCTTTTACTTTTGATATGGAATAAAGTTTAAAGTTTTTTATTGAAACGGACCACGAAATTGGATTATCATTGTTAAAGTATGAATCAGAACTGACCCACATGTATGAATCTGTGCAGGATTTAATTGCTAATGCGGTGAGCTGGAATCTTTCTTTTGTCTATTTACATTGAAGGAATGGTTTGCAATATCTGGAACTTTGCCTAGTAATAATGAAGGGGACATTGCACTCCTAGGCGTCTTTATAAATGGAATCTGCTGCATCAGTTATGCAAATGGAAGCAACGTTGCTGTCACGGGTGACAGACAGTCATGTGGTTTCTGGCAATAGAAGGTCACAGCGTTTGGCTGCCCGGAATGTCCCTGACTTTCTATTGTTTCTGCTGTCAGTATTCATTGTACTAGGTAGATTTCCTGCTGGATTCCTCTCTTTCCCTTTAGGACCCGGCAGAACGCTCCTTTCGTCCAGCTACTGATTATCAGTATTCCCCTTGTGCTTAAAGCGCACCAATCACCAGCATTTTCCTATATAACCTAAAGCCAGTGCTATACTGGCACTATCAGGCTGATTCTATACATACCTTTACTTGTCAGTTAGGATGTATAGATTTTGAAACACAAGCAAGTAACGTTTGTAAAATGAGAAATCCCATTACTGTTTCCATAACATATGATGGGTATCAAGGGAAGTCAGAAAAAGCATGTCCATATTATCAACAGGATTGTAATCCTATACCATATAACTATAATGGTCATAAAAATATCATATATATCACTGGTATATTAAGTGGTACAACCACCAGGACAATTCCCCAGGTACCACAATCCTTAAAAGAAGGAACGGAACCTCAACCAAAACATATAGAGATAATGCATGAGCTAGGTGCCAAAACACAACATTTCAACAACAGGGCTAAATATATAAGAGGCTCATTCCCAATGCTGTATTAGTGGCAAAGATATTATAACCAGCCAAAAGAGGCCTTAGCTGCCATCTCAGCAATGGTAAGCCTTTAAAGGGTGCCCAAGCCAGCCATAAAAACCGACCTTAACAGGGGATAATGAGCCCACAAAGACACACACATACAAGATGTTAACCTGAGGGTAGATAATACCCCAACACGTGTTTCGCAGAAAGCTTCTTCCAAGGGGTGCTGCTGGTAGTCAGTACCCAGGTATATATACCCCCACTCACCAGCGTGATGTGTAACAGCGGCGCTCCATCACAGCTCCACTGCCGCGCACATGGGGTCCGGCGTCTGACGTCACCATGGTCCGCCCATGTCAGACGCGTCATAACATGGGAGGAGCATGGCGAGGTGATGAGACACGTCGCCCCAGAGCGCAGGAAGTGGGCGGAAGGCTGGAGCGCTCCACACACGCCGGGAGATAAAGCGATATTGCCATTAAGGCAAAGCAAAAACAACAATATGTCAGTGGCACACAGTTATAGACCATCCGGATCAGCATGGTTTTACACAGAGGTGCATGTAAGGATCTAGGCAGAATAGAGTACGAAGATATGCAGCAATTATATAAAAAAAGAGAGAATCTCAATCCTTTTAGTGTAAAGCTGAAAGGAATACAAGTATACATATATAAAGATATGGTGCATAAAAATGTGTGAACACATATGTGTCTTAGTGCAAGTGTATGTATAGACATACGTACACATGTCCTTATAAGGAACCTACACGTGAATATAATAAAACATGACCATGTGACAATTCCATATAAAAAGTGCAAGGTACAATACTAATGATGCTGTATTAAAAGGTGCACATACAAAAGTGCATAGTGCATATAATTCTTATACAAGGACGCAAAATAATAAAGAGATAAAGTGCTTGAATAATGCTGAAAAGTGACTCAACATGAAAAATAAAATGCATACAACAAAGCGATGTGTCAGTGGCGCACATCGAAACCACCCTACTGATGTGTGGTGCATATAGTGTATGAAAGGGTGTTCAAGACCAAAACAATACGGAAATAGAGAAGAGCATATAAAGAAAACATATGAGAAAGAAGAGAACAGATAGAAGACAGAATGTGGACATGAGATTATTATTTATTAAAAAACAAGTGATATAATATAATAAAAGAGAATACGAGTACCTAGCCATACGTATACACACGTATAAATATATACGTGCGCGTATATGCACGCACATACATAAAAAAGGATGGTCACATAATTAAAATAGAGAGTGTGCAAGATGTTACAATTAAAATACAGAAACAAGACAAAAATACAGAAACAAGACAAAAATATATATTGTGATTCGTAGAAATCCACTTGAAAAGGTGTCAGGAAGGATAAAACTAAAAAACAAACAAAGACAAGGGGGAATTAAAAACATGTTTATTAAAAAGCATACGAATAAAATATACCAAAGGGCATAGACTAAAAAACACGAAATAAAATTATAGGAATGGGACAAAACTCATAACGTCATTGAGACCGTGTGGACGAACAGAACCAATCTTAGAGATCCAGCGGGTTTCCAATTGGGCTAACCGCTTCTTGAAATCACCTCCTCTGTTATCCAAAATTACCTTGTCAATTCCAAATGCCCGTAATCCACTGCTATTGCAGCCATGCTTAGACTTAAAGTGTCGTGGAATGGGTTTCAAGGTGGAGGTATCTTGGATGGTAGCTGCCTTTTCAATATCACGTACATGTTCCCTAATGCGTGTTTTTAGTGGTCTAGATGTAAGTCCGACATATACAAGGTTGCATGGGCATGTGGCATAATATACTACATGCGTCGTATTGCAGGTCATGTGTTGGGTAATCCGAAAATCATGATTACCATCACTGGACTTGAAATTCAAGGCTCTGACCATGTTTGGGCATGCAATGCAGCTGCGGCATGGATAAAAACCCCATTTGGGTCCCGTTGTTCCAAAGGAATTGATCTTGGGACCTTCATAACAGCTGTGTGTAAGAAGATCTTTCAAATTAGGGGATCTCCTATAAGTAACGGCAGGGGTAGGTGGCAAATATTTGGACAGAGTTGTATCGGACCGAAGGATAGGCCAAGATTGTTTTGACTTCTTGCCATCTATTGTTGTAGGTAGAAATAAACCTTACCTGCTGATCATTCTGCTTCTGCCTGTGCGAATGTAACAAAGCCTCTCTCTTTGTGTTCCTGGCTCTCAAAAACCCCTTCTTAATGCTCCTGTTTGAGTATCCACGATTCCTAAAACGGTTGCTAAGGTCCTCAGCCTGTTTGTAAAAGCTCTCTTCAGACAAACAAATTCGTCGAGTCCTCAAAAATCTTACACACAGCTGTTATGAAGGTCCCAAGATCAATTCCTTTGGAACAACGGGACCCAAATGGGGTTTTTATCCATGCCGTAGCTGCATTGCATGCCCTAATATGGTCAGAGCCTTGAATTTCAAGTCCAGTGATGGTAATCATGATTTTCGGATTACCCAACACATGACCTGCAATACGACGCATGTAGTATATTATGCCACATGCCCATGCAACCTTGTATATGTCGGTCTTACATCTAGACCACTAAAAACACGCATTAGGGAACATGTACGTGATATTGAAAAGGCAGCTACCATCCAAGATACCTCCACCTTGAAACCCATTCCACAACACTTTAAGTCTAAGCATGGCTGCAATAGCAGTGGATTACGGGCATTTGGAATTGACAAGGTAATTTTGGATAACAGAGGAGGTGATTTCAAGAAGCGGTTAGCCCAATTGGAAACCCGCTGGATCTCTAAGATTGGTTCTGTTCGTCCACACGGTCTCAATGACGTTATGAGTTTTGTCCCATTCCTATAATTTTATTTCGTGTTTTTTAGTCTATGCCCTTTGGTATATTTTATTCGTATGCTTTTTAATAAACTTGTTTTTAATTCCCCCTTGTCTTTGTTTGTTTTTTAGTTTTATCCTTCCTGACACCTTTTCAAGTGGATTTCTACGAATCACAATATATATTTTTGTCTTGTTTCTGTATTTTTGTCTTGTTTCTGTATTTTAATTGTAACATCTTGCACACTCTCTATTTTAATTATGTGACCATCCTTTTTTATGTATGTGCGTGCATATACGCGCACGTATATATTTATACGTGTGTATACGTATGGCTAGGTACTCGTATTCTCTTTTATTATATTATATCACTTGTTTTTTAATAAATAATAATCTCATGTCCACATTCTGTCTTCTATCTGTTCTCTTCTTTCTCATATGTTTTCTTTATATGCTCTTCTCTATTTCCGTATTGTTTTGGTCTTGAACACCCTTTCATACACTATATGCACCACACATCAGTAGGGTGGTTTCGATGTGCGCCACTGACACATCGCTTTGTTGTATGCATTTTATTTTTCATGTTGAGTCACTTTTCAGCATTATTCAAGCACTTTATCTCTTTATTATTTTGCGTCCTTGTATAAGAATTATATGCACTATGCACTTTTGTATGTGCACCTTTTAATACAGCATCATTAGTATTGTACCTTGCACTTTTTATATGGAATTGTCACATGGTCATGTTTTATTATATTCACGTGTAGGTTCCTTATAAGGACATGTGTACGTATGTCTATACATACACTTGCACTAAGACACATATGTGTTCACACATTTTTATGCACCATATCTTTATATATGTATACTTGTATTCCTTTCAGCTTTACACTAAAAGGATTGAGATTCTCTCTTTTTTTATATAATTGCTGCATATCTTCGTACTCTATTCTGCCTAGATCCTTACATGCACCTCTGTGTAAAACCATGCTGATCCGGATGGTCTATAACTGTGTGCCACTGACATATTGTTGTTTTTGCTTTGCCTTAATGGCAATATCGCTTTATCTCCCGGCGTGTGTGGAGCGCTCCAGCCTTCCAGCCACTTCCTGCGCTCTGGGGCGACGTGTCTCATCACCTCGCCATGCTCCTCCCATGTTATGACGCGTCTGACATGGGCGGACCATGGTGACGTCAGACGCCGGACCCCATGTGCGCGGCAGTGGAGCTGTGATGGAGCGCCGCTGTTACACATCACGCTGGTGAGTGGGGGTATATATACCTGGGTACTGACTACCAGCAGCACCCCTTGGAAGAAGCTTTCTGCGAAACACGTGTTGGGGTATTATCTACCCTCAGGTTAACATCTTGTATGTGTGTGTCTTTGTGGGCTCATTATCCCCTGTTAAGGTCGGTTTTTATGGCTGGCTTGGGCACCCTTTAAAGGCTTACCATTGCTGAGATGGCAGCTAAGGCCTCTTTTGGCTGGTTATAATATCTTTGCCACTAATACAGCATTGGGAATGAGCCTCTTATATATTTAGCCCTGTTGTTGAAATGTTGTGTTTTGGCACCTAGCTCATGCATTATCTCTATATGTTTTGGTTGAGGTTCCGTTCCTTCTTTTAAGGATTGTGGTACCTGGGGAATTGTCCTGGTGGTTGTACCACTTAATATACCAGTGATATATATGATATTTTTATGACCATTATAGTTATATGGTATAGGATTACAATCCTGTTGATAATATGGACATGCTTTTTCTGACTTCCCTTGATACCCACCATATGTTATGGAAACAGTAATGGGATTTCTCACATGCCTAGCCCTGGTGAAGGAAAGGTTTCGTTTTGGACCGAATTAAATATATATTCCTCATCTTTATCTGTTCTCTTTAGAACATTATTTTTTCATCTAGTTTTAGACTAATGGTTTCTAAAAGGAATATTGAAGGTATTTTTACCCCTTCTTTTTTTGGTGCAATATCCTATATGGTTCTTTGACACACGACTACCATGCATTTGTGCTATTTATTGCTTCAATATCTTGTCTACCTGAGGGTATTTTGAATGTGTCCTTGTCATTGTTTATCTCTTATATGTCTGTTTTTATCTAATTTTCAATAAAGAATTTATATTTTATTTTTTGGCTTGTTCACTCACATTTCTATAGGTTTTTATCTTTGCATGAGTGTAGCTACTATCTACTTCTTGGTCATTTAATTGGTTTGTAAAATGAGTAGCTTTTTGGGTGGCAGCAGCTGACCGTCAGCTCATAGCTGGGGGGGTATTCATAGTGAATCCCACCCCCCTGCCAGTCCATCCTCCCCCTGTTATTTATGCTAACTCTATTATAGAATCGTTTTACTAAGTGACTAGAAGGATTGGTGTTGATGTCATACAAATGTGACCAGAAGGGGCAGGGCCTCAGTCAACAGAGAATATTGTTGCTTTCTGGTATCAGCTATGTTGGCTGAGACTCCATCCCTTCTGGTCACATGGGTATGACATCAGCACAGGTCCTTCTAGTAAGTTAGTAAAACGATTCTATAGTAGAATTAGCATAAATAACAGATAGTGGGAGGATGGACAGGAAGGGGGCAGGAATCACTATGAATATCCACCCCAGCTATTAGCTGATCATGGCATTCAAAAAGCTGTTGATTTTACAAACTTTACTTGGTTGTGTTTTAAAACCTATACATCCGAGTTGACAACTAAAGGTATGTGTAGAATCAGCCTGACAGTGCCAGTATAGCACTGGCTTTAAGTTACATAGGAAAATCCTGGTGATTGGTGCACATTATATACTCCCTTCTTCCCTGGACTGGTGCTGGTGATATTATTCAGATGATTCAAGCTCTGGTTGCAAGCGGGTGGCTTGTACTCCTCTTTGGTATCATTGCTGAAATTTTTCTGAACTTCTGCCTGAGTCATCTGTGGATACGTAGTTCTTGCTTTTCCCCCTATGTGTCCTCCTTTTGTCATGTATAGTGTTTAGTGGGGTTAACGAAGAGATCATCCCATCCATTGCCTATTTAAGGCCCAGAACTAGGGATACCGAGGTTCAGGTATCCGGCTAGTCGCACAGGTGGATCACCTAGGGTCAGGTATCCGGCTCGGCGCATAGGTGCAAAACGTATCTAGGATGGTGAGGGACCAGCAGTAGGTTTGGTCAGTGGTCACCATCTTCCCTTTCCCTAGACACAGGTTCCCCTTCCCTTTCTCCGTTCACTTGGTATTTTCCCATACCTAGCATGACAGTTGCCCCATGGGATATTGAGGGGTCCATCCAAGTTCTATTATTTCAGGACTTTTTTCCAAAAAACAGACACTAAACAAACCACTAAGTAATCAATGATGTCGTTTGCATAGCTGATGATCTTTTATTCTGTCTGTCTTTTCGTAAAATGGAACGAATACCTGGAAAGTCAGAGTGGACATGTGAACAGAGCCTTAGATAAATGGTAGGAAGACCCAGACGTCATGCTCTACTAATCTGATATCGATGGGCAGTTTATTTTAGGACATTGGGAAGATGCCCTCCATATACTTGAACATACAAACCCTACGGAGATGTTACTCGTCTTGATCGATTCAAACCCATCACCCATGTTCTACAAGACAATGATTCTGACTTCTGAGCCGCCATGTTGCCTCTTTCTAATTATCCATTACCAGCTCTTGAAGACCTCGAATGATACATCTGCATTTCTCAAGAGGTCACTTTTGGTCACTTACTCATCTTCCTTCTTTAGAACGTCAAGAAAGTCCAGTGACAGTGACACAAGGCTTCATTTGTTGTGGCCCTCAATCTCTGTGGTCCATCTCGTCCCAGCTGCAGCAACAATACCCATCTTGTTCTTATTTCATTTTCTTCTTTTTTTTTTACCAGATCAGAAAATTGTTTCCTGCTTCATTTACTATCTTTATATTAAATCTGGGTACGCTAATAGAAAGTATTCAGTATGCACATTTTCTTTTCCGTTAATAACAGTGGTTTCCAATACGCATACACATGGACGGGATATGCTCATAGGAGTCTACTCTATATTCTGCAACCAGTCATCCATGGCATCCCCACTATACATATTTATGTAGCCATACAATCATCATTTGCATAGAATTGAAAAGTGTTGGATATTTCATGGTTTGGACAGGTAATGTGCTGAGATACACTGCCCTTATTTGTTACAGAGCACTAAAATAATCATATGCAAAAGGAATCTGTCACCAAGCAGAAAGTCCCTGATTCTAGGGATGTATCACTTACTGGACTGCATGCTGTAGTTTTGATCAATAAAAATCAATGTTTTATCAGCAGGAAATGATCCCTGAAGGTGTCACGGGGATGTAAAGACAGGACAGGGGCCCCCTAGGCTGGCCTTCAGACTTGAGACCCTGAGCTCTCCATTATCTCGGAGGTAGGTTTGATGGTAGCCCGGTACGAGCCCCCAGCGTGACCCTGACTCCTTTCCAAACCCTGATCTTACTGCCCTCTCCCCCACCCTTGGGACCGGCCAGAAAACGCAAAGACAAAACCCCACAGAAACGACACGGACAAGGGAGAATGGAAACTCATACACATAGCACTGAAACACACAGGAGAAGACAATATGTGTACTGGGGAGCATCGAAATAGGGGGGAAATAACTCATAACAAGGGAATGCTCACACCACTCAGAAGCATAACCGGCATCACCATAAACAGGAAAATCACCAAGACCACGAACTCTGGAGCTATGGTGAAGCTGTCATCAGCCTATACAGGAAGGAAGCTGTGCTTTAAATAGGGAGGAGACAGCTACATGAGGCAATTAGCAACCTAAGCTCTCAGGTCCTGCTCAGTATGCAGGGATTAACTCCTGCAAAGCTGAAGACCAGTGAACCAGAACCAGCCAACGCCCGGCTCTGGCTGAACAATCCAGAAGCCTTGGGTTGCTTGTCAGACTCTGTGGTGTGAACAGTCTGATGACGCCGTGCCAGCAGGTGTGTGCAGAGCCAAACATCACGGGACAGAAGGACTAGTAAACCTGTCACTCAGTATTCTCAAGAGTTATGTATAACCCCGCCCACACCACTGATTGGCCACTTTCTGCCTTTGCACAGTGTAAATTGAAATCTGTCAACCAGTGGTGTGTGCAGGGTTATACAAAGCTCTGCATTCAGGTAACCAGTAATTCTGCTGCTGATAAAAGCATTATTTTATCAAAACAACAGCAAGCAGCCCAGTGATACCCAGGATCTTTGCCACCATGCTGTAGCAAAAACCTGCTGACAGATTCCTTTTAAATAATTTTCCCCGAAGAGACACTTAACCAAACCTTCCATGAATGAGAGACAAACCCATTCACTGTATTATTTCAGTAAAATATGTGAAAGGGTGAAAGTAAAGTGTTCTTGAAATGACTTAGTAAATCACATCATGGCGAAAACAAAAAAAAGAGCGCTTCCCTCGAAATAATAAAAAGCCTCTTATCTTCAGTTGTTAGATATTCTTGACAGCCATTTATTCCTTCTCTTTGCTTGTGAGAAAGTTCCTTGATACTAAATACTTCCATCAATACTGGTCCCATGGCTCACTCACTAGATTCCTGCCATGCCGCACACTGTTTAGAATGCGTATTACCACTGAAAAGGACAGCTTCAATGGCTGTGAAGATACCGCGATAGGACAAGCATAGAAGCTGTGCCCTCTCCATCACTTGTATGAGTCTTCTGAAAGTAAAAATTTGGATTATCCAACTGGCAGTGGTTTGTTAACGATTTGCAACTTGGAGGGTGGCGTCTACTCATGGAACGCTCACATCACCAGACTAAATTTTAGTAAAGGTGGCCCTCAGTATTGCCGACGAGCCGTAAACACCCTGTCACACCTCTCTTTTAGAGATGAGCGGACTCTTGGAAGTTGGGTTCGAGAGGTTCAGCTGTTCTATAGATAAAGTTTGATTTGGGACTCAAACTTGACCTGAACCCCAATGGAAGTCACTAATTGGGCAATTTGGGTCCCACGTGCAGCCACCCATAAACAAACCACTTCCGGGGGCAGGTGGATGAGGTTTTTCCAATTGTTTAGTGCACACTACATCTGATTACGCTCTTGTTACCCCCAGTGCGAGCTGCTCAAACACTCCAAGTGGCTTCCACTGGGCCGAGCATCGAGCGTACGCGAGCACAGCAATGCTCATGAGAGTGGTCAGCATACATAAAGCACCCGAACTCCAACTATGTTTTTTTTTGTAAAGTCTGTGTTTGGTGCGAGATGGGTTCGCTCATCTCTACACTCCTTAGCAAACCCAACTTCAATCATGGATCCTCTCATTGCTCTACATTAGAACAGGGGTATGGCTGTGCTGAATTTCGATACTTACACTCTAGTATCTGCTTCATTCTTTCCGATTAGTGCCATTGATTGACAGCAGATCTGTCAGTCATTTAGTATTGAAGCAAGCCCAGTAAAAGACACATCTCTGAAACCATGGCCGATGCCCCTACATTATGCTACTCTTCTATTACATAGCAAACATCTGCTGACAGGTTCCCTTTAAGGCAAACATCAGCTGTATGTTAAATTGTTAAACGGGTTGTCCAGCCACTATAAATAAAAAACAAACTTCTCAGAATGCTGTAAAAATATACATACAGTATATTGATGATCCCCTGCAGGTCTTTTTCTCCCACTGCCTGGGTCCTTCACCTACCTTTGTACTTCCTATTAAGTCCAGTGTTGCGCGTATGTCGCACCCCACTGAGACATCAGGGGATCTGGGATCACAAGGTCATAGCGTTTACTCGATCGCAGATCCATTTTTAAACTCGCCCATCATTTATCATGAATATTTAATTACATCTGGTGCTGAAGAGGTTAAGGTTTTTTTTTCTATCCCACTGAGATTGACTTGTAGCTGTTCATCTCAGATGCAGCCACGTCTTTCTGCTATATAAACCCACTCCTTACTTTCTCCTATGCCGGCTATAGTTTATTCTATGCTGACCAGTGAAGGAGTTGTCTTTGGAGAAAGCTGTGGTTCTCTTTCAAGCAGGAATCGGTGGAGTCCCTCTCTGGAGAAGATTTGGAGTTTATATTGTGGTTTCTGTTTTCCCTTGTTTGTCTCCCTTTCCTCATGTTTCCTTTATATTAGTAGTAAGACTAGTGACTTACTTGCCAGTACACTAGCCAGGGCTTACCCATATCCCCACACTAGCACCTCTAAAGACTCCCAAATAAGATTGAGTGCACACTATATATTTAATTTTGATTCTAGCTAGGGCTTAGGCATGTGATCATGAATGGTGGAGAGACCCGCTTAGGGACGTTGGGGAGCTCAGGGATCAGCCACAGGTGAGTTAGGTGCTGACCCCTTTCCTTATTGTCAGGGCTTACCTTTACATCTTGTCTGGTGTACCCCTCCTTGTGCGCCGTATGCCTAGCATTCCCTCACCAAGGTGGGACATCCATATATACATATGGCTGCTGAAGTGGTCACCAGACTAAACCGTAGAAAGACCATTCAGAGACCTGGGCACTGTTGAAATGAGAGCGGTGGAAGATCAGTAATGAATGTATTATTACAGCATTCTTAGAAATTAAAAAAACAAACTAGACAACCCCTTTAAGGAGCATTTTACGATTCCTAAAAAGACAACATTGCAGGATCTATGAACTTGTGGCATTGCAGTATGGCTGCTGTGGGTGGGACGACAAGCGATGTGACCAGATTACAGATGCCGCTGGATTCAGCAGTCATCTCCGCAGACTTCTGCTCGGCTCCAGCCTCCAGGCTTTGTACTATATTTGGTGCATTGTGAACGTCTATTGTCTGCCTCTATTCATGAGTAGGGAAGAAGGGTTTGCAATTCAGATTCAACCCAGTCAGAAATAGACGTCGGAGGGGTGAGAGCGTCTCCATTGTACTCTTAGTCCTGCACTTGGAGGAGTGGAGGTTATAGGGGAACGGATTGGGTCAACAAGAGCGTTGCACCGAACTGTGCCACAACCCAAAGAATGATAGGGAGTGAATGTTAGGCCTTCTGCACGAACAAGAGTCCTATTCAAATGACAGCAGAATATTCACAAGCCGAGACAATGCATTCTCTGTCCGACCGGCCTAAAAGGACCAGAGGGCCGATGCAAGCTGTGGCTGAATATAAATGAAATAAAGCAGAAAAGAAAACCTCTCGTTTCTTTGTGGCATTTAATATTCAGGGACATTTTTCGGAATCAGAGGTTTATACATGGATGCACAGCATTATACCAGTGCCGAGGCTCGGATGTGCCATATTTCATTCAGCTTGGCTGCATACGTTTAATATCTGTTATGCTGGGTTATATTGGGTAATATTACTCCGGCCATATACTGCCATTAAGCCTTTATTCATTACCTCGGGAAAAGCACAAATAAATCTAATGCAAATGAGTATAGACGGTGCACACAATCTCTAATGTATGATCTGAGGCTATTCTGCATCCAAGAGGAAATCTAATGGGAACGGCCATGGGGACTAGACTGCGACATTACATGAAGGAAGTCAATGGGCATAAACCTCATTTATGTTTATTCTTCATCCATAGTCAGCCTTATCTGAAATTGCACCCTATGCTGTGGGCGGCACAGTGGCTCAGTGGTTAGCACTGCAGTCTTGCCACCAAGGACAACATCTGGAAAGAGTTTGTATGTTCTCCCCGTGTTTGCATGGGTTTCCTCCGGGTACTCCGGTTTCCTTCTGCACTCCAAACACCATACTGATAGGAAATGTAGATTGGGAGCTCCAATGGGGACAGTGATGATGATGTATGTAAAGCGCTTTGGAATATGTTAGAGCTATATAAAAATAAAAAAGAAATGGTAGGCGATAAATGTGGCTTATGGTGTCAAGTCCCAGCAGGAAGACATCCACAATTGCCTAACCACTGACAAGAGGTTGTGAGAAGTCCCTTTACCTTATTGGTACTAACGTTTTTCATACGCAGCACTGTCTGGTTGACCAGGCCTATCCATTAATTATATAGATAGGTTGACATTAAAGCTAACCACTTGGCTATTAGCCCTATGTGTTCATCCAAAAAAAAAATCATGAATAGAAATAAAGGATTATAAAAGGAACATTGTTAGGCACCTGGGAAGACGGTTGTGGTCTTACTAGGTGGTTTCAGGTGCCATTGCTGTTAGTGGGGGCATCAGGACTGTCCTTTGGTAGACAGTGGGTTGGGATTTCTTATGTCTTCACGCGCAAGTGTGCCCCTTGTTCCTCTGAGAGTGCTTTGGCTCTCCAGTGGTGGGTTTCCTGACGCTCTTTGGTTGTGGGGGGAGAGATGTTGCCTCCTGGTGACAGGGTTGACACAGGACCACACCATGCCAGTGTCTGTTGTTCCGGGGGTCCTCCCTTGGGTGTTGGTGTGGTTGGCAAGTGAGATGCTGTTGCTCTTAGCGTTATCTCTGTTTTGGGGTCCTGGAATACCGGGTTCTCCAACATCAGCTGTTGCCAAAGGACATGGGACCCTGTGTCTCCTGGCTCAGGTGTATTTTGGGAGGTTCCTTCCTCTCTGCCCTCCTTGACCTTTGTTCTGTCTCTCTGGGTAGAAGGTGGAGATTGGGTGTTATTAGGTGATCCATGTGTCACGCTGTAGTGTACAGATGCTCAGTATACGGCACAATACAGGGGTAACAACATGGATGGTATAGAAGGAAAGCCTTGGTGAGAGGAGAAAGGGAACACCTCCTGCCATTCACCTGAATTTATACCCTATGCTCCGTAACTTCCCTATATGTGTCCTTTCCCTCATCATCATCATGTGCCTAGGCCCTTGCTTGCCCTGAACTCACCCTCGCTAGTGAGAAGCCTGGCAAGCGCACTAGTCTCACCACTGCAATAATGAAACACGTTGTGACCTTCTGGGTCCAGACCCGCCAGATGTTTCCCCAGGGTGGGACACACCCATGATACCATGAGAGTGATTTAAAACTAGATCTTTCTTCTTGTTCACCACTGATTATTCAGTTGCACTTTAGTGGTACAGTTGGTGGGTCTCTGGTTGATCTCTGACTCTGGCTTTGGCGCTGTCGGTTGTAACATATACCCCTTACCTTTTTTGTTAATAAATTAGGATCTTATGTGCATTACGTGGATAGTTTACTTGGGTGTTTGACCCAATTGTGGCCAGTGTGCCCAGCCACCAGCCACCACGCTTTTGGCACCTGGGAAGTTCTCTGCAAAAGTTCCCCCCTTCTTAGGTTTAGTAGGTGAAGAGTATTTCCGGCCCTTAAGGGTGTGCATTAGTGTGATGGCTTACGCGAACTGTGTCTGGCATACTGCTGTTGCTGGCCTTCAGTCCGGTCATCACTACTTTAGCTTCACAAATATGTGCTGATCAAGTATTATGACTTCTGATTGTGTTTTGTAGATATTACATCATCGTTCGTACTATTAATCACACCATTTCTTCGCCCGGAGTAGGGTTACAGCCATTTAACACGAACATTGTTCTAAGTACTAAGCAAAAGGAAAAATGACACCTTACCCTAAAATAGAGATGTTTCAGTTAATACTCCATCTGAAAAGTGGAAATTCTGCTCATTTTACACGTTTTGTAGTTGACAACATGACATGTGAAAGCTATTCTCTAGAAAGAAAAGACCGAATGAGTTGCTTTACAGAGAAAATTCCCACACCTCCAGTATGTCACAATGCTGAAGTGTCCCTGACCTTAAACCTACCCATGAGACGTTGTTCCGAGACGTCTTGGATATATGTCTCAAGAATAGCCCCATAAAGCACAAAAGCATCAAAAACTTGTCTGAAGTGACAGCGGAAGATTCTTATCTTGTTCATTTTTTATTTGTTACACTTTTATATCTCCTTGAGATGCATCAAAGCAGATAAAAGATGGTTACGAATGACTAATGTACATTGTAATCAGCCATTCGCAGCAACATGATCTAAAAATATGTCAAAAGTTCAATGGATCCAGTCTAAGTGTCTCCATATTTCAATATATTGTAGGGAATCTCTATTCTTAACATAACAACCTTTTTTAATTTAACTCTTTAATCTTTATAGGGTTCAGAGTTCAATTTTTTCCTATTCGGAGCTCCAAAATTTCTCCAAGTTGCACCAGACCAGAAGAGTTTGATGGGATCGGTTGACCATCTTTTGTGTGCGTGAACCTCATCCGATGTTTAGGGAGAGAAGAAAAGGGCATATTAATTTCAATAAGTGTCTGATCCTTTTTCTTTTTTAGTGGATAATTCCAATCTCTGTATATAAAACACACGCTCGGGAAAGTTGAGAGTGCCTGTGTGTAAGGTTAAGGAGGAGGACAGCTGTTAACCACATGGGCATTCAGTAGACAGTGTTTGGGCATCTTAAGGTCTCTTACCTCCCAGGAGATATGTGACCAGTCTGATAGCCTCATATCTCCCCCTACTCCCATGGACTTAGATGGACAATGAAGTTAATGGAAATGATGACACCACCAGCTTTAGGACCATGCCTGTCACACGCCTTGTAATCTCATGTGTATGACCGGCTTTAGGCTATGCAGTAGATAGATTTTTTTTCTCAAGGCATTGAAAAATTAAGAATTATTCAAGAGAGAAATTATAAGTAAAAGTACCAAGTGAACAGGGAAGGGTAGAGAAACCCTGTGTCTAAGCAAAGGGAAGATGGTGAATCCTGACCAAAACTACTGCTGGTCTCTGGGGTCCTTCACCACCCTGGATAGATCCCGCACCCATGTGTCGAGCTGTATACCTGACGATAGGTGTCTCTAGTCCTGAGCCCTAAATAAGGAACAGATGGGATGAGCAACTTATCTTAATATACACAGTATATATGTGTATATACAGTAATTTATATATATATATATATATATATATATATATGGGAAAAAATACACATAAATAGAGAATACATAAAAGTTTAAAATGTAGAAAAAATATACAATTTTTGAATCAAATTCTATAACTTTACTAAAATGCTGCAAAAAAGTGAACAATAAATGGAATAAAAATAAAGCTGAAGAATATAAAGCTGCAGCTTCCCAGAAAGGTTTTGAAAGGTTTACAGTTTGACTGTCTGGGGGAGAAGAAAGGAAGCTTTTTTTATTTTTTCCACTACCCCTCCCATCTTCAAAGCACTATCATTTTCCCACCAAGAATTCCTCCAGTGAAAGAAAAGGGTCCCATTAACATGATAATGGCTCCTTTCTTATAGTGGTGAAGCTTGTCTCCATGGAGACAAAGAGATGGAGGGAGGGAACTCGGTATAAATGAAATATGGAGGGGAAAGGAGGTGGATGTCTGAGGAGGAGACCCCAACAGGTCATAGGTCAATTCCCACCACTAGTTCCATGGACAAAAAATGGAAGTTCAGATTCTAGCTCCACTTTTATTACTGTTGGATAGGGGCTGGTCTACGTTAACCTGGTGGCGGCCACTAAATAGTAGGACGGTGCGGTGGTCTTCCTCTCCATTCATGGTCATACTGCACATAGCTGACCATAGGGGCCTATATCGGACCACCACCAATCTGATGATGATATCCTCAGGACAAGGTCTTCAATAGCTAGGTGGTACAAAGCCCCTTTAAGTACTATATACATGATTTGTTGTTAACTGTTTAATATACCTCGCTGTCACTTTTTGTCAATACAATGAGGAATATAGATAATCACTTTTGTTCACCAGTTGCATGAACAGTCGTGGCAAAAAGTATTAAGGCTATGTGCCCACAGGACAACGTACCCGCGGATTTTGCCGTGGAAAACCCGCGGATTTATATGGATTTTCCAGATAAATCCGCAGGTTTAAGCAAGTACAGACACTCCCCATGTTATCCTATGGGACATAGGGAGTGTCTGTGTCCATGCTGCGGTATGTGAGGCTGTGGAATATGCTGCGGATGTCCCGCAGCTGCATGTAACTGCATGTCAATTATTGCTGCGGAATCATCTGCAGAATTCCCGCTCCTCCACTATGGAGATTCAGGGCAGGAATTCCGCAGGTATTTCCGCACTTACCCCACAGGATTACCGCAACAAAAATGCTCGGAACCTGCAGCAATGGATAGCTGCGGATTCCGGGGAGCAGCTGCGGGAAACCTGCGGACAAACCTGCGGAAAAATTTGCGGGTACATTGTACCGTGGTCACATAGCCTTATGCGGGCGTCTCACAAGACGATCTATTGTGCGATACATCGTCGGGGTCATGGTTTTCGTGACGCACATCCAGTATCGTTTGCGACGTCGTCCCGTGTGACACCTCCGAGCGATGCTGAACGTTCGCAAATCGGTTAAAAATCGTGAGTCGTGCACACGTTGTTTATTTTTAAAATATCATTTCTTTTTCTTTGCGCCGGTTGTTCATCATACCCGGGGCAGCACACATCGCATCATGTGACACCCCGGGAATGATGAACAAAGCTTACCTGCATACCGCGGCTCCCGCCGGCAATTAGAAAAGTAGGAGGTGGGCGGGATGTTACGTCCCGCTCATCTCCGCCCCTCCGCTTCTATTGGCCGACGGTTGTGTGACATCGCTGTGACGCCGAACGTCCCTCCCCCTTCAGGAAGAGGATGTTCGCCGCCCACAGCGAGGTTGCTCAGCAGGTAAGTACGTGTGACGGCGGTTTAACGACTTTGTGCAACACGGGCAGCGATTTGCCCGTGACGCACAAACGACGGGGGTGGGTACGATCGCTCGTGTAATCGCACGATATATCGTACCGTGTGACGCCCGCATTAGACTGACAACATTTTTTGGTTTTAGATGTTTCTACGGTTACAGAAGTACAATTATCAGCATTTTCATACATTTTTACTCTTTTGTTTACAAATACATCAAGTTTGTGTAAACATTAATTATTTACAGTTTTGACCCTAAGGCTATGTGCGCACGTTGCGTACAGTCACTGCAGAAATTTCTGCAGCAATCTGAAGAGCACGTGCGCTTTAAATCGCTGCAGAAATGTCCGTAGTGAAAAAAAAGCCGATTCCATGCGCTCTGCCTGCAGCTCCTGCCATAGACAGAGCAGGAGCTGCCGGCAAAGCGCACGGAAGAAGTGACATGTCACTTCTTAGAACGCAGCGCTTCGGCAGAAGCCGAAGCGCTGCGCTCTACAACGCCACGTGCGCACGGCTCCTGCACAATCTCCATAGATTGTGCAGGGGACGCAGGACGCATGCAGTTACGCTGCGCTACAAAGCGCAGCGTAACTGCATGAATTACGCACACGTGCGTACATAGCCTAATGCCGGCGTCACACAGTACGATATATGGGGCGATATGTTGTCGGGGTCACGTTGTTAGTGACGCACATCCGGCATTGTATGACATATTGTACTCTGTGACACTTCCGAACGACTGTGAATGAGCAAAAATACTCACCTTATCGTTGCTCGTTGACACGTCGCTCATTTTCATAATCTCGGTCCTCCTTCTGTGATCCGGTTGTTCATCGTTCCCAAGGCAGTACATGTCGCTCCGTGCGACACCCCGGGAACGACGAACACAGCTTACCTGCGTCCCGCGGCTCCCGCCGGCATTTAGGAAGGAAGGAGGTGGGCGGGATGTTTACGTCCCGCTCATCTCCGCCCCTCCGCTTCTATTGGGCGACCGCTGTGTGACGTCACTGTGACACCGAACGTCCCTCCCCCTTCAGGAAGAGGATGTTCGCCGCCCACAGCGACGTCGTCCAGGAGGTAAGTGAGTGTGACGGGGGTTAACGACTTTGTGCGCCACGGGCAACTAATTTCCCGTGACGCACAAACGACGGGGGCGGGTGCAATCGCTCATGCGATCGCACGATAGATCGTACCGTGTGACTCCGGCATTAGGCATTCACACAGGGTGTTTTTACTGCTTTTTCTGCAGCAAAAGCTGATCTCTTGGAAGTAAAAAAGCTGTGTTTTTTTATGAGTATTTGTTGCATTTTTGCTACATTTATTGCTGCATTTTTGGTTTGTCTTTTGTCTACAGTACATGTTTTAAAAAAGTTAGTTTCATTGACCAAAAAAGCAGCAAAAAGGCAGCAAAAAACAGCTGTATTTTTTCACTCTCATTGCTTTCAATGGTGGGAAAAAAGCAGCAAAAACGCTGAAAGAATTGACACGCTGCTTCTTCCAAAAACAAAGTTTTTCATTTCAATCAGGAAAAAAAAAGCAGGCGTGTGCATGAAATTTCTGTAATCTTATAGGTTTTGCTGGTACTTTAAAAAACAGCTTTTCATTAGCAAGTATTTGCATAAAACCAATGAAAAAAAACATAAAAAAAAGCAAACCAAAAATGCCCTGTGTGAATATAGACTTAGGACTTCTGGTTTTCAATTTGCAGTTGGATATCAACTTCTGGGCCAAATCCAGACTGATGGACCCATTCTTGTCGAATCATTGCTTGGAGATTATCACACATTTTGTGTTTTTGTTTGTCCTCCTGTTTTTTTGAAAGTTTTCTAAATGAGAATGAGAACTGGGCTGTTCTCTGGAAATTGACCCAAAATGTCAATGTTTTTTCAACGAAAATAAGACCTACTCTGAAAATAAGCCCTATCAGGTTTTTTGCAACCTTTTTGGATTCTGCTCAAAATATAAGCCCTATGCCAAAAATAAGCCCTAGTTGCGCTGATAGCGCAACTCATTTCAGTTGCTGCGTGGAGCTCACAGGAGCGGCGGTGTTCTACGGCCGCTGCTGACAGCTTCATGTAGCAGAACTGAGAGCGTCTTGGGACCTTATGAGAATTATGCCGGAACTGGAGGGGTATTTGGGGATTTTAATAAAGTGGTGAAAGAGGGTGGTTTTTTTTGTCCTTTATTCCAATTAAAGGATTTTTTCAGGTGTTTATGTTTATTTACTTTCATTTACAGGTTAATCATGGAATGTGTCTCATAGACGCCTGCCATGATTAATCTAGGACTTAGTGGCAGCTATGGGCGGCTGCTGGCTGATATTTTTAGGCTGGGGGGCTCCCCATAACATGGGGCTCCCCATCCTGAGAACACCAGCTCTCAGCCTTGTGGCTTTATCTTGTCTGGTATCAAAATTTGGGAGGACCGAACGCTGTTTTTTTTAAATTATTTATTTTACTGCACTACATAGACCCACCCACCCACCGGCAGCTGTGATTGGTTGCAGTGAGACAGCTGTCACTCAGCGTGCGGGCGTGTCTGAATGCAACCAATCATTGGATGCCGGTGGGCGGGTGAAGCAGGGAATACGAGATGGAATAATGAGCGGCCACCATTTTCAAAAGCTGGAGAAGCCACCGGAGCAGTGTGACAGCTGTGCAGCGCCGTGCCAGTGATCGGTCAGTGATCGGTGAGTATGAGAGAGGGGGGGGGGGGGAGAGACCGACAGAGAGAGAGAGACTGAAAGACCTGCGTTCTGTTTGTCAAACTTTGGTTTGAGAGCTGTTCTGGCACTTTATTCCCAAACACCAGAAATGCAGTCACACACCTTCTACAGGCTGTGCACATACTGCTTCTGCTTTTTCCCATCCAGTTCAGCCTTTTCCTCAGTCACCACAGCTCACCGTTAGGTCCAACGTGAAATTATTTGAGTTTCCCATAGACTTACATTGCGCATCGAATATTTGTGAATAGTCAAATATTGCCAACCTATTCATCAGATATTCGTCGAAGCGGATATTTTGGTATTCGATCATCCCTAAATATTACACTTTGAAAAATGGATGACAAGGAATACCATATATTCTTTTCGACCTCAAATGGGTAAGTGGGGGCTATGGATTTCTTTCTCCAAAGTCAGTTATTTTGACTGATGTCATCCGTGAAAAACACTAATAGGAAAAATGGACAAACAAACTGAGCACTGATGACACTGTACCATTTTTGGAGGTGGAAAGTGGAGAAACTTTTTGTTTTTTTTCCCAGCAGAGAAAAACTGATGAAATGTTGATCAAACTCTGAGGGAACTCTGATAACACTCAGAAGACACTCGAATGCAAATCACTGATGGAACTCTGATAACACACAGAAGACACTGGAATGAAAATCACTGATGGAACTCTGATAACACACAGAAGACACTCAAATGAAAGTCACTGATGGAACTCTGATAACACTCAGAAGACACTCAAATGAAAATCACTGATAGAACTCTGATAACACACAGAAGACACTGGAATGAAAATCACTGATGGAACTCTGATAACACTCAGAAGACACTGGAATGAAAATCACTGATGGAACTCTGATAACACACAGAAGACACTGGAATGAAAATCACTGATGGAACTCTGATAACACACAGAAGACACTCAAATGAAAGTCACTGATGGAACTCTGATAACACTCAGAAGACACTCAAATGAAAGTCACTGATGGAACTCTGATAACACTCAGAAGACACTCAAATGAAAATCACTGATAGAACTCTGATAACACTAAGAAGACACTGGAAGGAAAATCACTGATGGAACTCTGATAACACTCAGAAGGCACTCAAAAGAAAGTAACTGATGGAACTCTGATAACACTCAGAAGACACCCAAATGAAAATCACTGTTGGAACTCTGATAACACTCAGAAGACACTCGAATGAAAATCACTGATGGAACTCTAATAACACTCAGAAGACACTTGAATGAAAATCACTGATGGAACTCTGATAACACTCAGAAGACACTCAAAAGAAAGTAACTGATGGAACTCTGATAACACTCAGAAGACACTCAAATGAAAATCCCTAATGGAACCCTGATAACACTCAGAAGACACTCAAATGAAAGTCACTGATGGAACTCTGATAACACTCAGAAGACACTCAAATGAAAATCCCTAATGGAACCCTGATAACACTCAGAAGACACTCAAATGAAAGTCACTGATGGAACTCTGATAACACTCAGAAGACACCCAAATGAAAATCACTGATGGAACTCTGATAACACTCAGAAGACACTCCAATGAAAGTCACTGATGGAACTCTGATAACACTCAGAAGACACCCAAATGAAAATCACTGATGGAACTCTGATAACACTCAGAAGACACTCGAATGAAAGTCACTGATGGAACTCTGATAACACTCAGAAGACACTCAAATGAAAATCCCTAATGGAACCCTGATAACACTCAGAAGACACTCAAATGAAAGTAACTGATGGAACTCTGATAACACTCAGAAGACACTCAAAGGAAATTCACTGATGGAAGTCTGATAACACTCAGAAGGCACTCAAATGAAAGTAACTGATAGAACTCTGATAACACTCAGAAGACACTCCAAGGAAAATCACTGTTGGAACTCTGATAACACTCAGAAGACATCCAAATGAAAGTCATTGATGGAACTCTGATAACACTCAGAAGATACTCGAAAGAAAATCACTGATGAAACTCTGATAACACTCAGAAGGCACTCAAATGAAAGTAACTGATGGAACTCTGATAACACTCAGAAGACACCCAAATGAAAATCACTGTTGGAACTCTGATAACACACAGAAGACACTGGAATGAAAATCACTGATGGAACTCTGATAACACTCAGAAGACACTCAAATGAAAATCCCTAATGGAACTCTGATAACACTCAGAAGACACAGAAGACACTCAAATGAAAGTCACTGATGGAACTCTGATAACACTCAGAAGACACTCAAATGAAAGTCACTGATGGAACTCTGATAACACTCAGAAGACACTCCAAGGAAAATCACTGATGGAACTCTTATAACACTCAGAAGGCACTCAAATGAAAGTAACTGATGGAACTCTGATAACACTCAGAAGACACTCAAAGGAAAATAACTGTTGGAACTCTGATAACACTCAGAAGACACCCAAATGAAAGTCATTGATGGAACTCTGATGACACTCGAAGGAAAATTGTCGCGGGCGGAGGAGGGGACGCCGCGCTCTCCCACTGCTCGGGTCCGGCTGCCGCTGCTGCTGCGGCCTGCTGCTGCTCGGTGGCTCGAGCGATGGGCCGGATCCCGGGGACTCGAGCGGCGCTCCTCGCCCGTGAGTGAAAGGGGATTGGTTTTTGGGATTGTTTATTGTCCGTGATGCCACCCACGGTTGTGGTGATTGTGTGGACACCACCGCTGCTCTGTATGGGGATCCCGGGAGCGGTGACAGGGAGCAGCAAAGTTGTTGGTTCTCCCCTCCGTGGGTAGGGGGTGGTCGTCCCGGGGCCCAGTGATGAGTTGGGGGATGAGGGATGGCGGGCCGGTGCAGGGCTTGGTGGGGTGCAGGGACGCGGGGGCAGCGCTGTGCCTCACGGCACTGTGGTACTCACTCAGCCTGAGACGGGGACACAGTTCTCGGTGAAACACACGGCTGGAAAGACGGTTCCCACGGACGGGTGCTGTTGCTTTTCCCCAGTAGTTGACGGTGACGGTCCCTTTCCCTGCACCTAAGTCTACGTTGGTAGCGATGGGTTCCCACCGGTAACCCGCTCCCCGGCTTGGATATGGGCCGGAGGAGCCCCTCTTTGCCCGCAGGCGCTGGCCCTGAGAAACTGGTGCCTTGGCAGTGGCGGTGTCTCTCTCCTTCGGTTGGACTGTTGCCTTCAATCGGGACTTAGCTGTTGGGAGACCCAGGAGGTCCCCTTCACTGACGGATTTGGCAAATTCACGGCGACTCCTAGCCTTGCCGCTATCCGAAAGGCCCCTGCCAATGGTGCTGGCTTCTCTTCGTATACCGTTCCGGTACCGCCGGGCCACCACCCGTCCACGGTCCTTTCGGCAACCTCCGAGCAGCCTCTCCTGCAGACGGTCACCGCCGTCTGCTGACCTTGCTGTCTCAGTCCGGGGCACACACCCGGACCTACTTCAGGCTTTCAACTGTCACTTTCTCTTCCGTTTTTACTCCCCTCTCTTGCTCCTTTACCACTTCACTTCACTTCCTAAACTCATCTCACACTCAACTCCTCTCTTCACTCCTTCACTTCCCTAGCTTAACTCCTCTCTAGCTCTCACTAATCTGCCTGTTTTTTCCGCCTCCAGGGCTGTGAACTCCTCGGTGGGCGGAGCCAACCGCCTGGCCCACCCCCTGGTGTGGACATCAGCCCCTGGAGGAAGGCAACAAGGATTTCTGTGTAGCTTCGGTGTACCTATCCGGGGTGTAGGGTGTGGTGGTGTCATGACCTGTGACCCCTGGCTTGCCCAGGGCGTCACATTCCCCCTTAGCAAAATGCAGACCGTCCGCGGGCTGCCCGTCCAACACCGGTTTTATTTTTCTGAAAAAGATAAAAACATAATACAAACAAAATAACATCATCCCACAACGGGAGGCACTTTTTCTTAAATGTTACGGTAACATTTTCAACGGTTGCTGCTGCCGCTCTCTCCCACCCAAGTAACCTGGCCCTGATGCTGCCCCTAAGAAACAGGCAGCACTCCTTGACCCCAGTCCTGAACCAGTTACCCGAGCGGGATCTGTCCTTCCCCTCCAGAGGGTAGCCACCGGTTCCTGTGGTGGCTGGGCCCCAGCCTGCTCCACTGCGGGCCCTCCCTCCAACCTGCCTCTCCGGAGGCGGTAACGGTAGCTGCAACAAACATATTTTATTTACATGCCACTAATGTTTGTGGTTGCTCTGCAAGTTCTCGGGCCTGTTCATAGAGAGTTCCCTATGCAACTAGATGGTCCCTTCGGGGACAACAATGCTGGCCACGGCCGTTTCCAAATCACGGTTAATCAGGTAAACTTCGGTTGATCACTCATTTTCATTCTGTTAACTCTTCAAATTTTTAAACACACACAGTTGGTCCCAACAGGGACGGTGCAACGGTGCTCCGCTGCCATCACTCTGAGTCCTCGGCATCACCTGAGGGAGGGGGCGCGGCGCTCACACGGGCCTCCTGGCTGCCCCTTAACTGGGCATCCAGCGCGAACCACCCCCTCTCCCCACAGTGCCGGGTGTACTGAACTATGTCGCCCGGCATCAGGTTACGACCGGGGTGCTCCTCTGGCAGGTGAGCATTCACATCCCGCCGGGCTATAAACACTTCGGCCTCCAGGCCCGGTTCATAAATAAATCCATAGCCCCGGCGGACATCAAACCGCCTCACCTGCCCTTCATACAGCGGGCCCCGGACCCGGAAGGTAGCTTGTCTCAGGCTCTCCTTCTCCCGGATCGTACGGGCCACCATCTCCGCCTTCTTTCGTTCTCTCTCACCGATTTCCAGGCCCAACGGTACCGGCTCCCTGTCCCAGTACGGCGCTGCTGCGAGCTCCGGCGCACGGGTCGGGCCCCGCGGGACCTGCTGGACACTGCCCACCGCTGGTAATCTGGGCAGCAGGTCCCACGGCGTCTTGGCCTTGGGCGCCGCCTTGCAGCGGCAACCCGGCGCAACCTCAGCCGAGGTGTGGGGGATGGGCACAGGAGCTTTCCTCTGCTGGGCCTTCGGCACAGAGCGGGCTGCCGGCTCCGGCTCGGGGGACTTCTCGGGGGACACCTCCGGTTCTGACTTCGGGGCTTTCCACGGCAGCACCTCCGGTTGGCTACGGGCTCCGGCTACAGGTCGGCCCGCCGGGGCGGGCATGCTGGGTATCGCTACCGGTTGCGGTGGTAGCGGGCCTAGTGGCGGGGTCACGGCTTCCGGGACGGGTGGCGAGGGAGGTAGCAGGGCGAGAGGGTTTAGACCGGGTCCCGCAGCCGCGATGACCGGCCCTTCAAGGGCATCAGGGCGTGGGTCACTCACCCTCCCTTCCGCAGCTTCCTCCTCGCGTCTCCGCACGGCCGCTATAACCTCCGCCATGTCGGTCTCCCACTCCTCCATGAGAAGCTGCATTTTGACCTGCAGCCTCTGGTAGAGCTGCGCGGTCCGGATTTCCACCCACGCCGCGGTTCCAGGCGCGGGGGCCACGGTGCTTCGGGACGGCATCCACATGTTGCTGGCGGCTTCTCCCAGGAACAAGATGGCTGCAGAGTCCTGGCGTCTCTGCCTTTATAGCCGCGGCTACATGCGACCAGTCGCCATTTCGTCTCTCTTAGCCTCTTTCCGGCCCCTCCTCTATCGGGGCGGAGTTTTGGCCTTCGCGCCTCCGCTACTCGAGAAGACGCTCGAGCGGGAACTTTTCGCGCCAAAGATGGCGGCTTCTGAAATTTTCCGGCCGGACACCTCCGGCGGTAACAAGGCGCACCTCTACCCAACGGCAGAGCGGTAAGATCCTGTTCGTGACGCCAAGTTGTCGCGGGCGGAGGAGGGGACGCCGCGCTCTCCCACTGCTCGGGTCCGGCTGCCGCTGCGGCCTGCTGCTGCTCGGTGGCTCGAGCGATGGGCCGGATCCCGGGGACTCGAGCGGCGCTCCTCGCCCGTGAGTGAAAGGGGATTGGTTTTTGGGATTGTTTATTGTCCGTGACGCCACCCACGGTTGTGGTGATTGTGTGGACACCACCGCTGCTCTGTATGGGGATCCCGGGAGCAGTGACAGGGAGCAGCAAAGTTGTTGGTTCTCCCCTCCGTGGGTAGGGGGTGGTCGTCCCGGGGCCCAGTGATGAGTTGGGGGATGAGGGATGGCGGGCCGGTGCAGGGCTTGGTGGGGTGCAGGGACGCGGGGGCAGCACTGTGCCTCACGGCACTGTGGTACTCACTCAGCCTGAGACGGGGACACAGTTCTCGGTGAAACACACGGCTGGAAAGACGGTTCCCACGGACGGCTGCTGTTGCTTTTCCCCAGTAGTTGACGGTGACGGTCCCTTTCCCTGCACCTAAGTCTATGTTGGTAGCGATGGGTTCCCACCAGTAACCCGCTCCCCCGGCTTGGATATGGGCCGGAGGAGCCCCTCTTTGCCCGCAGGCGCTGGCCCTGAGAAACTGGTGCCTTGGCGGTGGCGGTGTCTCTCTCCTTCGGTTGGACTGTTGCCTTCAATCGGGACTTAGCTGTTGGGAGACCCAGGAGGTCCCCTTCACTGACGGATTTGGCAAATTCACGGCGACTCCTAGCCTTGCCGGGATCCGAAAGGCCCCTGCCAATGGTGCTGGCTTCTCTTCGTATACCGTTCCGGTACCGCCGGGCCACCACCCGTCCACGGTCCCTTCAGCAACCTCCGAGCAGCCTCTCCTGCAGACGGTCACCGCCGTCTGCTGACCTTGCTGTCTCAGTCCGGGGCACACACCCGGACCTACTTCAGGCTTTCAACTGTCACTTTCTCTTCCGTTTTTACTCCCCTCTCTTGCTCCTTTACCACTTCACTTCACTTCCTAAACTCATTTCACACTCAACTCCTCTCTTCACTCCTTCACTTCCCTAGCTTAACTCCTCTCTAGCTCTCACTAATCTGCCTTGTTTTTCCGCCTCCAGGGCTGTGAACTCCTCGGTGGGCAGAGCCAACCGCCTGGCCCACCCCCTGGTGTGGACATCAGCCCCTGGAGGAAGGCAACAAGGATTTCTGTGTAGCTCCGGTGTACCTATCCGGGGTGTAGGGTGTGGTGGTGTCATGACCTGTGACCCCTGGCTTGCCCAGGGCGTCACAAAATCACTGATGGAACTCTGATAACACTCAGAAGACACTCGAAGGAAAATCACTGATGGAACTCTGATAACACTCAGAAGACACTCGAAGGAAAGTCGCTGATAGAACTCTGATAACACTCAGAAGACACTCGAAGGAAAATCACTGATGGAACTCTGATAACACTCAGAAAACACTCGAAGGAAAATTACTGATGGAACACTTACAACACTAAAGCCAGCTTTACACCTTACAATTAGGGATGCGATCTCGTATGCGATGTGACACGCCCAGGTCGCATATGCGATCTAATGAGATTGCACGTAGGTCGTTCATTTGCTGTCACACGTGCGTTAGTAGCCTATGTTAAATTGATCAATTTTGTGTGCGATCCTTTAGATCATGTGTTCTGTGACGTATGCATTGGGCACCCTTTTTTTTTTTTATTTATTGACTTGCCAAGCGTGTGTAATGTGTAGGGATGCGTTTTTACTATGTCATCTGCCATTCAGCTCTGCTACATGGCCGCTAACAGCAGACACAGACAGCCATGTAGCAGAGCTGAATGGCAGATGACAGCAGACACAGACAGAGCCGCACTGTCAGAATGAACTCGGGTGAACCTCACCCGACTTCATTGTCATGCTGCGGCTCTGTCTGTGTCGCGTCCTGATTAGCGGTCACCCCTGAAGGACTCACCGGTGACCGCTAATCTCCTAAGTTACTGAAGTTAGCAGCCCTCTCTCATATACTCACCGATCCCCGATCCCCGGCGCTGCACGGCGTTCACACTGCTCCGGCGGCTTTTACTGTTTTGAAAAAGCCGGCCGCCCATTAAACAATCTCGTATTCCCTGCTTACCCCGCCCACCGGCGCCTGTGATTGGTTACAGTGAGACACGCCCCCCACGCTGAGTGACAGGTGTCACACTGCACCCAATCACAGCAGCCGGTGGGCGTGTCTATACTGTGTATTGAAATAAATAATTAAATAATTAAAAAAAACGGCGTGCGGTCCCCCCCAATTTTAAAACCAGCCAGATAAAGCCATACGGCTGAAGGCTGGTATTCTCAGGATGGGGAGCTCCACGTTATGGGGAGCCCCCCAGCCTAACAATATCAGCCAACAGCCGCCCAGAATTGCCGCATACATTATATGCGACAGTTCTGGGACTGTACCCGGCTCTTCCCGATTTGCCCTGGTGCGTTGGCAAATCGGGGTAATAAGGAGTTATTGGCAGCCCATAGCTGCCAATAAGTCCTAGATTAATCATGTCAGGCGTCTATGAGACACCCTCCATGATTAATCTGTAAATTACAGTAAATAAACACACACACCCGAAAAATCCTTTATTGGAAATAAAAAACACACACACATTCCCTGGTTCACCACTTTAATCAGCCCCAAAAAGCCCTCCATGTCCGGCGTAATCCAGGATGGTCCAGCGTCGCATCCAGCGCTGCTGCATGGAGGTGACCGGAGCTGCAGCAGACACAGCCGCTCCGGTCACCTCCACGCAGGTAATGAAGACAGCCGCGCGATCAGCTGCTGTCAGTGAGGTTACCCGCTGTCACTGGATCCAGCGGTGGCCGCGGGTAACCTCAGTGACAGCTCAGCTGATCGCGCTACTCACCGCCGCTCCGGTCAGCTCCAGTCAGCAACTGAGGTGAGTAGCGTGATCAGCTGAGCTGTCACTGAGGTTACCCGCGGCCACCGCTGGATCCAGTGACAGCGGGTAACCTCACTGACAGCAGCTGATCGCGCGGCTGTCTTCATTACCTGCGTGGAGGTGACCGGAGCGGCTGTGTCTGCTGCAGCTCCGGTCACCTCCATGCAGCAGCGCTGGATGCGACGCTGGACCATCCTGGATTCCGCCGGACATGGAGGGCTTTTTGGGGCTGATTAAAGTGGTGAACCAGGGAATGTGTGTGTGTTTTTTATTTCCAATAAAGGATTTTTCGGGTGTGTGTGTTTATTTACTGTAATTTACAGATTAATCATGGAGGGTGTCTCATAGACGCCTGACATGATTAATCTAGGACTTATTGGCAGCTATGGGCTGCCAATAACTCCTTATTACCCTGATTTGCCAACGCACCAGGGCAAATCGGGAAGAGCCGGGTACAGTCCCAGAACTGTCGCATATAATGTATGCGGCAATTCTGGGCGGCTGTTGGCTGATATTGTTAGGCTGGGGGGCTCCCCATAACGTGGAGCTCCCCATCCTGAGAATACCAGCCTTCAGCCGTATGGTTTTATCTGGCTGGTTTTAAAATTGGGGGGGACCGCACGCCGTTTTTTTTAATTATTTAATTATTTATTTCAATACACAGTATAGACACGCCCACCGGCTGCTGTGATTGGGTGCAGTGTGACACCTGTCACTCAGCGTGGGGGGCGTGTCTCACTGTAACCAATCACAGGCGCCGGTGGGCGGGGTAAGCAGGGAATACGAGATTGTTTAATGGGCGGCCGGCTTTTTCAAAACAGTAAAAGCCGCCGGAGCAGTGTGAATGCCGTGCAGCGCTGCGCTGGAGATCGGGGATCGGTGAGTATATGAGAGAGGGGGTAAGAGGGATAGACTGACATGGACAGAGAGTGAGGGACAGAGATAGTGACGGACTGACAGAGATTAGTGCATGACAGACATTGTGAGGCGCTTCAGAACGCAGCTTTTCAGCTGCGCTCTGAAGCAGACCTTTTTTAAGCTGCGGTGCAGAGCGCACACCTGCGCACATAGCCTCAGACATCAAAATCGTATGATGGATGTCACACGTTACAATTGACTAGTTTCGTACTACCAAACGTCCAATGTATGAGGAATAAACGACGTGTACGCGATCACCGTATTTTCGTTCAATATCGATCGCATGTAGGTTTCACACGCAAATACATCACGAACGATGCCGGATGTGCGTCACTTACAACTTGACCCCAACGACGGATTGAAAGATCTATTGAAGTGTGTAAAGCAGGCTTAAGAAGACACTCGAAGAGAAATCACTGATGGAACTCTGATAACACTCAGAAGACACTTGAAGGAAAATCACTGATGAAACTCTGATAACACTCAGAATACACTCGAAAGAAAATCACTAATGGAACTCTAATAACACTAAGAAGACACTCGAATGAAAGTCACTGATGGAACTCTGATAACACTCAGAAGACACTCGAAGGAAAATTATTGATGGAACTTGGTTCATTTTTCTCTCATGCTAACAAAACTTACGTCTGAATGATGCCTATCTTCTTCTAGACCTCGTGAACACTCTTAAGCTTTGCCAGATCACTCAAGGTCCTCTTTTTGGGGCACGCCTAATATAAGTCTATGAAATCCAGTGTGAGACACCATAAACTTATGTTGAAAACACATCATCCACACATAAACCCCTATGTTAGTTGATTAGTCTAACTTCAGAATACATGGTTCACAAGAGAACCCTCATTGAATCCAGAGAAGGCAGCAATTGTCGTAGAGAATGTAATGAACTTACTACAAACATAATTAGAATGGATTAGGAAATAAAACTTAATTTAAAACTCAAAAATAACCAATCATTGTGCAACATATCATTACATAGTAAGATAAACCCTTGCTTGGTAAGGCGGCTTTGGGCTCTTTTCCAGCCAATGGATTTCATCCAGTAAATGTTTCCTTCCAATGTCATTGTGCGCCTTGTGGATTCATTTATCCATTCATATGGAATACATTACAAGTTTTCATCACAGGGTAGCCCTAGAAAGAACAGGCTGCTGGTCTCTGGATAGGCGATGTTGTAGCTTTTCTTTTGAATTACTGTGTGATGACCTTTGGTCATTTGTGTCCTGTTTTATAATACTTTGCATTGAGGCTTTAGCTAGGAGTCATGTCATATTTGTGAAATGCACAATCATCAAATCTGTAATGTATCGTCATTATCGGCATCACTCAGGTAGAAGCATTATGTAAAGCTGTAAATAAAGGGATCCAAATACCAGGTTTTTACCCTATCCTGATGGAACCCATTGCCTTTAATTGGATCGGTTAGCCTTCTATTGACTTTAAAGGGAACAAACCAGCAGGTTTTTGCCATATAAACTAGAGGCATTGCCATAATGGCTCTAGAATGCTGATTAAAACGATACCTTCAGATAAGAAATCTGAGACTTGATTGCAAAATAATCCTTGTTCAAACCTTCGGAACTTACGGTACATAATTTGTGCAGTGTCTTGAGCATCAGGAAAGAACATTGTGGGTCAGGTCCTCTGTGATAATTCCTCCTCCTGCCTTGCCTTTTTTTTTACTTTAATTTTTGTGCAACTGTCGCCGTTACCGCTGTTGGCAAAATGTGTGCATTGCTATTTTAGTGTTGTCTTCAATAAAATAGTGTCGTAATCAGCGCATGCACATACCGTTATCTCCGGCATCATTTTACTCAGGACACTGTGGAGATGACTATGAGCAGCAACAATGCTATGATATGAAACCCATGACCCCCCCAAACATTGAATGCTGGTCATGCATATGGTGCTCATTTAACTTTGATGCTCAAAGTGGCCCCCGTCAGCTGCAATGCACACCTGGACTCTGGACAGCATACTGTATCTTGCTGCACGTTGTGCAATATGGTAGGTGACACGTTTGCACAAGCATCTGTGATACGTCGTCGTAGGTCCTGCAATGTTGGTGGAGGGGTCGCATACACCTGCTGTTTGATGTGACCTCACAGAAAGAAGTCCAATGGGGTCAGGTCAGGTGAGCGTGGAGGCCACTCCACACAGCCACCATACCCAATGACTTGTAGGAAGGTCTCCATGAGGTATCGCTTCACGTCCGCAGCCTTGTGAGTTTTACACGTTCTAATCATAGCATTTCTGTATGCAAGGTGTCGATTCGTATTGAATTGATGATGCCCTACAACTTTGTAATGCACTTTTTTTCTCTATCTCGTTCCGTTTTCGAGATAAAAATGCTAACTACGTTATTTTTCACCAGGTGGCGCTATAGGTGGTTTCATTGTATAGCGCATGGCTACTTTACTATACCTAGACACCACCTGTATGCCTATAGCTGCCGCCGTTCTCCAGTTAATGGGGGTGGACAGGATATGGGTAGACACACTGTAGAGACGCTTATTAATATAGCAATAGTCTGACCTAGAGACCATTAACATTTATGGTGGGGTTTTTTTCACTTTCCTTGATTTTGTTTTTTTCTGTGCTATTGTTTACCCTGTTGTTTTTCTGTAAATATTTACCTTAGAGTCATTATACTTGTATTGATTGAGGACATCAGGGACTGACATCACTTTCCCTGCTCTATTCATTGTTGCCCAATATCTAGCATCAGGGTATTGGTATCAGCTCCTTCTGAATTGAGAGTGCCTTCGACATATAATTGTTGTATATGTCTTTGTTTATTTCCTCTAATTCTTTTTAAAGGGAACCTGTCAGATGCAATATACACACAGAACCACGAGCAGTTCTGGGTACACATTGCTAATCCCTGCCTAACCGTCCCTGTATACAGTAGTATAGATAAAGGGATCTTTAGAAAAAGTGTTTCTAAAGATCTTTTACCGTATGCTAATGAGCGTGGGGACTAGTCCCAAGGGCGTTAGTTCACTGGCCAGTCGCCCCCATTAGCATGTAAGTACGCCCTTGTGGGCGTGCTAACATGCTAATGAATACGCAGCATCACAGGATGATCTCACTCACCTCTCCGTTGCCTTCACGCCCAACATTGGATTTTGGCTCAGTGTGCATGACCCTGGAGTTTGGGTCATGCGCACTATGAAGCCAGGTGTACGCGTCCTGGCTTCAAACTGAAGTAGTGTGCATGACCCAAACTCCGGGATCATGCAGACTGAGCCGAAATCCCCTGTCGGACGCGATGGCGGCGGAGAGGTGAGTGAGATCATCTTGTGACGCTGCACATTCATTAGCATGATAGCACACCCACAGCGACGTACTAACATGCTAATGGGGGCGACTGGCCGGGGAACTAACACCCAGGGGACTAGTGCCCACGCTCATTAGCATACGATATAAGACCTTTAGAAATACTTTTTCTAAAGATCTCTTTATCTATGCTAGTGTATACAGGGACAGTTAGACAGGGATTAGCAATATACACCCAGAACTGCTCGTGGTTCTGGGTGCATATTGCATCTGACAGGTTCACTTTAAATATCTATCATGAAAAGGAATATGGGGACTGCATAATACTACATGGAGGCTGCATAATTATATATGGAGGAATATAAGGGCTGCATACTACTATATAGGGTTCTATACTACTAGATGGGGGCTGCATACTACTATATAGTGGAATATGTAGGCTGCATAATACTATATGGTAGAATGTGGGGGCTGCATAATACTATATGGGGGGATATGTGGACTGCATAATACTATATGGTGGAATATGATGCTAAATAATACTATATGGTGTAATATGGGCACTGCAGAATACTATATGGAAGAAAATGGGGGCTGCATAATACTATATGGGGGGATATGTGGACTGCATAATACTATATGGTGGAATATGATGCTACATAATACTATATGGTGTAATATGGGCACTGCATAATACTATATGGAAGAATATGGGGGCTGCATAATACTATATGGAGGACTATAGGAGCTAAATTATACTATATGGAGGATTATGGGGGCTACATTATACTATATGGAAGACTATGGGGGCTGCATTATATTATATGGAGGATTATGGGGGTGCATTATACTATATAGCAGACTAAGAGGAGTGTATTATAACATAAGAAGGACTATGGGGAGTATATTATAATATATGAAGGACTATGGGGGATGCATTATAATATATGGAGGACTATGTGAGCTGCATTATGCTATATGGATATTTATCAGGGATGCATTATAATATATGGAGGACTATAGGATGCGTTATAATATCGGAGGCAGGGACTTGGGGGGGGGCAGGTCCAATTTTTGCATCGGGGCCCATCGAACTCTAGTTACGCCACTGCTTGCGGTATAACTTTGATTAAAGGGGGTGAAATCTGTATTTATACTGTTCTTATACTGTTGTATGATGTCAGTATATTGTCCTGTTGGGCATGCCTGCCTTTCCCTTCCTTTGTTCTGTCCCAATTCCATCACCCTTGAGTTTACATATAAAGCATAAAGTAAAAATCTGTGTTTTAATCTCGTCCTCTGTGGATGTGATAGATGTTCCAATAATCCCAAACCGTTTTGTGCAAGCATTAAAATGCCGTGTGGATCTGTTTTGTAGCAACATCTGGGTCACTTTATTCCAGCAGAGATGTGTCAGGTGCTTTGTCTGTGAAGTGCTCAGTGTTGTCAGACAAAGATCTGTAATTATCTTGTTCGGGCTTTGTTAATGATAGGGAAAGTTGGAAGGAGAAGAGAACATAGAAACAAAATATGGGTGAACAGGCGAGTCAGTAATTAAAACCCAGAAAGGCGATCATTATTCCCTGTTATCTCTCTTGAAGAACTGGATAAATTAAATGCTCGTTTGTTGAAGTAAGATGGAGAAGGAATTAATGATTTTACTCTTGGCAGAAAAGTCTTCTTATAAAGATGCATTTATTTAGACTGTCAATTATCTTGCATCTGTAACAAAAAATCTGTTACTAAAATTGGATTATTTTTCCTGATTCTTTTTAATATAAACCGGAAGCTTCAGAAGTGTTTGCACCTTCTTACTTGACTATTAAAGGGAATCTATCAGCAGGTTTTTGCTATGCAATCTGAGAACAGCGTAGCATTGGGTTGAGCCCCGGATTCCAATGATGTCACATGCTAGGCTGTGTTGTTGTTTCAATAAAATCAGCAGCAGGAGATTATCATTACAGGACTAGGTGTCTGATGTCTTCTAGTCCTCCTGCTGTGTGTAATTCCGCCCCCATAACTGAAAGCTGCCAATCAGTGGTGTGGGTGTGGTTTTACAGCGCTAAGCATTCTGATCTCTGCTTGATCTGCAGTAGCAAAACTACAGCAAGAAGAGCAGCAAGTGACACTACTGGAATAAGGGTCTCAGCCCCTACATGATGCTGCTCTCAGATTGCATAGCAAAAACCTGCAGACAGATTCCCTTTAACTGACTGTTCAGAATAATTCGCACATGTGCATGCTACATTTTTCAGCACTTTTAACCCTCTGCAAGCTTTCTCTCTAAGGTTATGTGCATATGGAGCATCCCATGGGGCCTTGGGGAATACTCGTCACCGGGCCAGTGATGGAGGGGTCTTTGGGGGATGTCAGGGGTGGCCCTGCCCGGTTTTGTGACCCCCAAGGTGTCCACAAAATGGGATGTAGGAAAGAATGGTGGGATGATGACGATGTTGGAGGTAGTAGTTGTCTCGTGATGCCACCTGTGGTGTGCGGCCAAGGATTAGACGCCGCTGCGGCTGCTGTCCTCTGGGGTGGAAGGTGTCGCAGCCGGGATGCTTCAGCTCCCCACAGGTTGAGCTAGGCCCCAGGGAGGATGATGGGGGTGGTAGTGATCGTTGGTGCTGGAGCACGGGGTGCCAGCAATGAAGGGCTGACTCAGTGGTTGCGGTTCAAGGTCTTTTACTCACAGTCCAGTTGTCACCCTTGGAGTGCCAGTCTCCGCTGTGATGGGCCCCAGCCAATCCCGGATGATTAGGAGGTCACCGCCGGTGTTCCAATTATGTGTCCTTTCTGGTTGGGGTCCCTCCAATCCCCTGTATGAAAGATGGAACGGGCTGCGGGTGTTTCCTGCACTCTCCGCAGAATCCCCTGTAGTTGTAGAGAGCCTGGACTGAGCTATCTTCTCCAAGCCACGGGTCTTGTAGTGCTCCCAGAAGTACAAAGGTGATGCCTGGACCGAGGTCCCGACTGTGCTCTTCACCCCAAGCTGTGCCTGTGGGTATCTGCCCTAGTGTAAAGATGCTCCTTCCTTTTCCCCAAGTGGTGCCCATCCTCTAGGTGGTTGTCCTAGTGACCGGGAAAGTTCCATGTCTCGTTATGGCCACCCCCCTGTCTAGCCCAGGCCAATCCCAGTAGGAAAGCACCTAGCTTTGTGTGGTTTGTGAATGTGAGATTAACCAGCGATTAACCTCTTCCTTACCCGGGATGAGTACTGCACCCTAAGGGAGATGCAGTACCCTGTGGCGACTGAAGCCTCAGGGGTGCCACACATACAATTGCTCAGATTCATCATTACTGTTTCTCCACTTTCTTGGATTAATTTTCTTCTTCCTCTAATTAAGAAGAGTGACTTCAAGAAATCACAAATGATGAATTGGGGCCAATGTTTTTTTCAGGCATATTCAACTCTCCGTCTGACCCTACCGAACTATCCACTACATTAACTATTGGTTACAATTATGTTATTGTCTTTATCCCTGGTTTATACTTTTTCATTTAACTCATTTAACCGGCCAGCAACTTTTCCAAGTCCAGCGCTCCTTGCTGAAATAGCCAGGTTTCTTGTATAGACATTAAGGAAATATTTTGTTATAACTAGAGTTTTTTTAAAGGGATTGTCCACTTTTTTGGACATTTTTTTACATAAATGCATGTGTTTAGGTCTAAAAATAATGTATGCATTACAATTTTTTGCATCACATGGCTTCTATAGCCCTTATGTTGTTCTGCATTTTGCTAGTCTCGGAATATGGAGCCTGTAAAAAATAAATGATGCACATTTTTGCATGAGACCCATATACCAAAATGATTTTTAACCCCGAATACGTTCTTTAAAAAAAAAAAAGTGATCAACCCTTTTAAGGGTAGAGAATATGTAAAAGTTTACCAACGGCAATATCAGTGTGAAGGAATGAAGAATTATTTTGCATGCTTTATTACTAACAATGAGAATGCGACGCCCCTCAGTCCTCTAAATTGAGACGTCTAACCATCTGTTCCCCCCACCCTTCACCAGATGTAAGACTGTGACTTACTGTTATATCATGGAGGATAGATGTGTAAGAGGACAAGTTTGTCATCGTATTTTCATGCAATGTGTGTTTGTGAGAAAAAATTGTAGAATCATTAGGTTGTAGGAAAAAAGGATCCCAATTCTAGGGATAATAACTAGTGATGAGTGGGCACTACCATGCTTGGATGCTCAGTACTCGTAACTAGTGATGAGCGAGCACTACCATGCTCAGGTGCTCAGTACTCGTAACTAGTGATGAGCGAGCACTACCATGCTCGGGTGCTCAGTACTCGTAACTAGTGATGAGCGGGCACTACCATGCTCAGGTGCTCAGTACTCGTAACTAGTGATGAGCGAGCACTACCATGCTCAGGTGCTCAGTACTCGTAACTAGTGATGAGCGAGCACTACCATGCTCAGGTGCTCAGTACTCGTAACTAGTGATGAGCGGGCACTACCATGCTTGGGTGCTCTGTACTTGTAACTAGTGATGAGTGAGCACTACCATGCTCGGGTGCTCAGTACTCGTAACTAGTGATGAGCGAGCACTACCATGCTCGGGTGCTCAGTACTCGTAACTAGTGATGAGCGGGCACTACCATGCTCGGGTGCTCTGTACTCGTAACTAGTGATGAGCGAGCACTACCATGCTCGGGTGCTCTGTACTCGTAACTAGTGATGAGCGGGCACTACCATGCTCGGGTGCTCAGTACTCGTAACTAGTGATGAGTGAGCACTACCATGGTCGGATGCTCAGTACTCGTAACTAGTGATGAGCGAGCACTACCATGCTTGGATGCTCAGTATTCGTAACTAGTGATGAGCGAGCACTACCATGCTCGGGTGCTCAGTACTCGTAACTAGTGATGAGCGAGCACTACCATGCTCGGGTGCTCAGTACTCGTAACTAGTGATGAGCGGGCACTACCATGCTCAGGTGATCAGTACTCGTAACTAGTGATGAGTGAGCACTACCATGCTTGGATGCTCAGTACTTGTAACTAGTGATGAGCGGGCACTACCATGCTCGGGTGCTCAGTACTCGTAACTAGTGATGAGTGAGCACTACCATGCTCGGGTGCTCAGTACTAGTAACTAGTGATGAGCGGGCACTACCATGCTCAGGTGCTCAGTACTCGTAACTAGTAATGAGCGGGCACTACCATGCTCGGGTGCTCTGTACTCGTAACTAGTGATGAGTGAGCACTACCATGCTCAGGTGCTCAGTACTGGTAATTAGTGATGAGTGAGCACTACCATGCTCGGGTGCTCAGTACTCATAACTAGTGATGAGCGAGCACTACCATGCTTGGATGCTCGGTACTCGTAACATACAGTCGGCCACAACTCGTGTACTGAGTATAATGGAAGTCAATGGGGAACTCAAGCATTTTACTGGAGGGTCTTGCATAAAAATGCTCAACTTCCCATTAACTCCCATTACGCTCGGAACACAAGTCAAGCCCGTCTCAGAGACTGACTGTGCATTATGAGTACCCAGCACCCGAGCATGGTAGTGCCCGCTCATCACTAGTTACGAGTACTGAGCACCCGAGCATGGTAGTGCCCAATCATCACTAGTTATGAGTACTGAGCACCCGAGCATGGTAGTGCCCAATCATCACTAGTTACGAGTACTGAGCACCCGAGCATGGTAGTGCTCGCTCATCACTAGTTACGAGTACTGAGCACCCGGGCATGGTAGTGCCCAATCATCACTAGTTACAAGTGCAGAGCACCCGAGCATGGTAGAGCTCACTCATCACTAGTTACGAGTACTGAGCACCCGAACATGGTAGTGCCCAATCATCACTAGTTTCGAGTACTGAGCACCTGAGCATGGTAGTGCTCACTCATCACTAGTTACGAGTATAGAGCACCCGAACATGGTAGTGCTCACTCATCACTAGTTACGAGTACTGAGCACCTGAGCATGATAGTGCTCGCTCATCACTAGTTACGAGTACTGAGCACCTGAGCATGGTAGTGCCCGCTCATCACTAGTTACCAGTACTGAACACCTGAGCATGGTAGTGCCCGCTCATCACTAGTTACGAGTACTGAGCACCCGAACATGGTAGTGCCCAATCATCACTAGTTTCGAGTACTGAGCACCTGAGCATGGTAGTGCTCACTCATCACTAGTTACCAGTACTGAACACCTGAGCATGGTAGTGCTTGCTCATCAATAATACCGTGTTTCCCTGAAAATAAGACGAACCCCAAAAATAAGTTTTAGTTTGATTTTACAGGATTTCTGGAGTATGCTTGAAATATAAGCCATACTCCCAAAATAAACCCTAGTTACATTGAGTACAGGCATTTGACGTGAAGAGAACTGGTAATTGCCCAGCCCCCCTCTCTCTTAGGGGTCTCCTCAAATGAAGCCCTAGACCATCTTATAGAGCAAAAAAATAGTACAAAACCCTGTATTATTTTAGGAGAATCACGAAAGCAACATGTCAATTTTGCTAATTTTGCAAGAACCAAAATCCAGTTATGGGTCAGCTCTCCACTCTAAGGGGTACTTGCATGCGACGACATCGCAAGCCGATGATAGCGATGCCGAGCGCGATAGTCCCCGCCCCCGTCGCACATGCGATATCTTGTGATAGCTGCCGTAGCAAACATTATCGCTACGGCAGCTTCACACGCACTCACCTGTCCTGTGACGTCGCTCTGGCCGGCGACCCGTCTCCTTCCTAAGGGGGCGGGTCGTGTGGCGTCACAGTGACGTCACACGGCAGGCGGCCAATAGAAGCGGAGGGGCAGAGATGAGCGGGACGTAAACATCCCGCCCACCTCCTTCCTTCATTATTGCCGGTGGAGGCAGGTAAGGTGATGTTCCTCGCTCCTGCGGCTTAACATACAGCGATGTGTGCTGCCGCAGGAACGAGGAACAACATCGTATCTCCTATTGGTGCGACATTATGGAAATGTCCGACGCTACACAGATCACCGATTTACGACGCTTTTGCAATCGTTTATCGGTGCATTTAGGCTTTACACATTGCGACGTCGTTACCGGCACCGGATGTGCATCACTTTCGATTTGACCCCGACGATATCGCAGTAGTGATGTCGCAACGTGCAAAGTACCCCTAAGGGCTTCATATGTTCATACAGGTCTATGGATATTCACTGCTTGGCCAACCTTTAATGCTGTTTTTCATCCATTTACTCTTTCTCATGTTTCCACGAGTTCTTCTATTTTTAACTTTCATGTATGTATAAACTTAATTACCCTGGATTTGACCTAAAATTTGATTTGCATTGTAAATGAAATGAGAGTAATCTGCATTTTCATGTTTGAATATGTATAAGTCCTGAGCTGCCTAAACATCGCGTAGTAGGCATATTCTACCTATGTGTTTTTTCCAATTAATTAATGGAATATTGAGCTCCGGGGACAATGCAGACATTCGCAGAGGCAATTATTTGCTATTCGTGTTTTACTGGGGGACATGTCTTTTGGATGGACACAATTTTAATGATTAGTTGCTTGGCTACATCTAAATTACTAAACAAATTTAACCAGAGCCAAATTTTGGTTCCTTGGGTGCACCAGGGAAAATGATTGAGAGCCTAACTATCACGCTAGGTACGGGGAAATACCAAGCGCATGGCAAAAGGAAAGGGAAACCCTGTGTCTAGGGAGAGGGGAGATGGTGACCCCTGATCGAAGCTACTGCTGGTCCCTGGGGTCCATCACCACCCTAGATAGGTTCCGTACCTATGCGCCGAGCTGGATACCTGACCCTAGGTATCCAACCTATGCGCCGAGCCGGATACCTGACCCTTGGTATCCCTGGTGATGGGACCTAAATAGGGAACGGATGGGATGAGCTCTTCGTCAACCCCACTAACCACTATAGAAGACACAAGGAGGACACATAGGGGAAAACGCATGAACTACTTGTCTACAGATGACACCGGTAGAAGTTCAGCAGAGCTTTCTGCAACAATACCACAGAGGAGTACAAGCCACCTGGTTGCACCCAGGGCTTGGATAAACTGAATAATATCACCAGCACCACTAGGAAGGAAGGTATTAAGCCACCAAGATAATGCTGATGATCAGCAACTGGGTGGAAGTCGAGCTCCTGCTGGGTCCAAAAGGGACAGAGATGAATCCAGCAAGAAAGCTACCTATACCAATGAATACTGACAGCAGGAACAATGGAAAGTCAGGGAGCGTTATGCACAGCCAACTGCTATGACCTTCTAAAGCCCGAAACCACATGACTGTGGGTCACCCATGACACACCTGTGACACTAACCCTTTCCAGAGTTCCTTATTGTCATGGTTTTGGAACTTTGGAAATGTTAATTAATTGGAAATTCCAACTCAGTGTCTGTGTTTGATCCATACATTGAATGGCCATAGTCAGTTCTGGACGAAGGTCCACCAAGCCAAAAGATATAATGATTCAGGAGGACAACCTCCATCTCTGTAGATCGTATACATGCCTCCGTAATTTTTTTTCCTATCCTTGAACAAACAGGATGAATGACAACAAATTCTAATAAGAAATAGACCCTGGAGATTGTCACCTCTAGATAGGGTTGTCCTCTTCTGAACCATTGAGGACCATCGTTGTGTTTGAATCTGGTCTTATCGGATGCTTCTCTGGTCCTGTACGTAGTCAATATGAATAGAGTCAGAAGTTCAAGTACTCAAAATGCAGCGGGCTTTCAAAAACACAGGTTGGATATACATCTGAAGATATTTTTTGTATTTCTAGGCTATGAAAGGTATTCTGGGCAAGGCAGACCTAGATACCAACTCCTCGGAGATATCGGGTTGAGCCAATTAAAAATTCCTTTCAAGATGCAAGTTAATTGGGACTTTTAAGCAGTGTAAATTAATTCTTTATTATTGCTATCTTGGGAGTTACATTGACGACACTTCTATAACTTTTTTTTCCTCTTCACAGTGCTGGTATTGGCATCGGTTTTTATGGAAATAGTGAAACAAATGATGGTGTATACCAAGTGACCTACTCTCTGATGAATGCCAACCACACATTGGCCTCCATTGACACCTTGGTAAGTCTAGAAAATATACAGGATATACTGTATGCTATGTATCACCTAAATGTTATCTTGACCCATAGGTTACCCAGTATGGTGATAAGGCTTGCCTCAATGTTAGGTCTCCATAAAATGAACGCTGGTGGAGTTTGACTTGAAGTTTCCAGTTTCGAAACTCCCCTTTCCCCAGGCGCTGCTAGTTTCAGAAAAACAAGAAGTGCTTTACTCACCCTCCCTGAGTCCAGGGTTGAGTCTGTAATGCTAATGCTAATATTGTAAACAGGAGCAGTGATGTAGAGGCACAGAGAATGAAGACTGAGTTGAACAGACAAAAAAGTTCGTTATCTATTAACCTCTTCACGACCCTGGATGTACCAGTAGGTCCTATTTTCTGGTGACTTCTTGACCTCGGATGTACTGGTACGTCCTGACAGAAGTTGGTGTCCAAGCAATCGCCACCGGGAGCTTGGCTTACATGACAGCCGAGCTCCGGCTCTCACAGCCAGAAGCGGAGCTTGCACCTCCGCAGGCTTTTTAACCCCCTAAATGCCACGATAAATAGCGATCAGCACAGATCAACTGGTCGAAAAGGCGTAGACGGACTATCTAGTCTACTTGGATTATTGTCATGTTTTTTTCTAGTTTTTAGTTTCTTCAATAAAGCCATGTTTTAATTTTATTTGCGGATGCTGGACCTTCCTTCACCTTTTTCAAGTTCCACCTGACTGCCGGTCAGGTTTCCGCATACCGCACCCTTATTCAACAGTCTGGTGAGCTGTTTACTTCCTCCTGCAGCATAAGAGAGGCTGAGAGAGGAAATGCGCTGCCTCTTCCACCCGATCAGGACCCCCCGTGATGTGATCATGAGCACCCAATCGTTGCCATGGTACCCCAAGATCAAATGATGATCTCCAGGGTGTGCGGCTACAGTGGGCCTCTAAGACCATGCCAGGAGCATGGTCTGAGAGACTTGTGTCAGTGTCACACTGACAGCTATAGTGAATAGCAATGCTGGTGCATTCCAATACATTATGCCAGCAATCAGACTAATAAAAGTTAATGTCCTATATAGGGACTAAGTAAAAGAGTAAAAAAAAAATTCAGAAAATAAATAAAAAATTGAAAAAAATATTATACCCATAATGAAGTATATTTATGTAAAAACAAAAATAAACAAAAAAAAAGTACACATATTTGGTATGGCTGCCTACAAATTAAGCCAATCTATAAACTGGTCACACTAGTTAACCCCTTCAGTGAACACTATAAGAAAAAAAAATAGGGCAAAAACTATATCTTTTCAACATATAGCGGACAAAAAAAAGGAATAAAACGTGATAAAAAAAGTCATATGTGACTTTCGGTGATGCAAAAACTCTTTTTTTATGACAAAAAGGAATTTTATAGCGTGATAGTTACCAAAAAAAGCCGATTTAAATCTGGTATCGCTGTAATAGTACTGACCAGAGGAATAAAGCCGCCTAAACATTTATACCGCAAGGTGAATGGCATAAAAAATAATCAAATAAAGCCATTTCTTCAACTGCGGTTGATTTGTTTATTCTGCTTCCCAAAGATCATAGTAAGGCTCAACTCACATTTATCCTGCACTCTATGCTGAGCGCTTACACTGGGGATTATGTGTAAATCTCTGAAAAATGTGATTCAGGCAAAATTCCCAATGGAAAATTCACTATAATGAGGCAGAGGATGTCACTTTGAACTCCCATCTGGCCTGTGGTGCGGCGGTGTCCATCTTTTTACGTGTCTTTTTAGGCATACACAAAAGTGCGGTCCGCAACAGTTTTGTGCACCTTTGAAAAGACTGACACAGCTGAATAGAGGCCAATTGGGGTCTAGAGTAACTCTACTGCCTCATTAGTGAATGGATTCGTCGGAGGTTTCATGTGAATCATCTATTTTGGAGATGTAGGTGCAATCCCTGATGCAAGCACTCAGCATAGAGCACAGGATAAATGTGACCTGATCCAAAATGTTCTTTACCCAAATTTCCACAAAATAGTATTCAACTTAACCCACAAAAGAACAAGTCGCCACTCAGGTCTGTCATCTGTTAATGGAAATATTGGACGCTTCCATGTGACTGGTAGAACAAAGGCTCTGGTAAAGTGTTATGGCTCCCACTCTAAAAATGAATCACAGCAAAATATGCACTCCCAAATTCAAATACACCCCAACCCTTCTGAGCACCACACTGTGTCCACATGTTTGGCAGTGTTGTAGTGAGGGGAGGCTGCTTAATTTAAGGATTGTGTATCTACAGAAGCACGAGCTGCGCACAATGTACGGGCACTACAATGTACTGGGCACTACAAGGGCTTATTTGTAAATTTTACTTCTGCAACATTCACTGCGTTTGACTCCATGGGTTTTTTCTAGAGAGAAACCATCATAACACCCGTAGATGAATTCCCAGTGGGGTGTAATTTCCAAAATGTTGTCTCTTGAGGGGGTTTCTGCTGTTCTGGCACTTAAAGGCTCTGCAAATGTTGTCTGCATCCTATTCTAGGAAATTCTGTGCTGCAAAAGTCAAATGGTGCTCCTTCCCTTTGAGCCCTGTGGTGCAGCCAAACATACTGTACAGTCACATGTTGGGTATTTCCACATTCAAGAGAAATTGTGTAACACATTATGGGGTCTTTTTTTTACCTATTTCACTTGTGAGAAATGGAAATCTGGGGTTCTAACAATATTTTAGTGGTAAAAATGTACCGTAATTATTTTTTCTTCACTGCCCAATAGTATGATATTTTGACACACTCCTGTGGTGTTCATATGCTCACTGCACCTATAGGTGATATCATTGAGGAGTGCAGATTGGAAAATGGCATCACTTATGGGGGCTCTGCTTCCCTGGAACCTCGGGGGCTCTGCCAAAGTGACATGGCACTGGCAAACCATTCCAACTAAATCTGCATTCCAATATGGTCTTTCTTTCTGAGCTTTGCGCTATGCCTCACAAGTAGTTTTTGAAATAGCAATTTTTTATTTTCACAGACCAAGGTTATACAATTCCATGAATCGCCTGAGGGGTAAAAGTTTTCGCTACACCCCAAAATGAATTCCTTGAAAGGTGTAGTTTCCATAATGGGTTCAATCGTGAGGGTATCTGCTATTTTGGTGTGTCAGGGAATCTTCAAATGTGACATGGCATCCACAGTCTATTCCAGACAAAATGGCGCGCCATTGAGCATTGATTAGACTTCCTAGTCTGGACTAAGGGGTACTTTGCACGCTGCAACATTGCATGCCGATGCTGCGATGCCGAGCGCGATAGTCCCCGCCCCCGTCGCAGCTGCGATATCATTGTGATAGCTGGCGTAGCGAACATTATCGCTACGACAGCTTCACATGCACTCGCCTGCCCTGCGACGTTGCTCTGGCCGGCGACCCGCCTCCTTATTAAGGGGGCGGGTCGTGTGGCGTCACTGCGACTTCACACGGCAGGCGGCCAATAGGAGCGGAGGGGCGGAGATGAGCGGAATGTAAACATCCCGCCCACCTTCTTCCTTCCGCATAGCCGACGGGAGCCGCGGTGACGCAGGTAGAAGATGTTCCTCGCTCCTTCGACTTCACACACAGCGATGTGTGCTGCCACAGGAGCGAGGAACAATATCGGACCGTCGCGTCAGCGTAATTATGGAATTTGCCGACGCTACACCGGTGATACGATTACGACGCTTTTGCGATCGTTAATCGTATCATCTAGGATTTACACACTACAATATATCCTGCGACGCCGGATGTGCGTCACTTTCAATTTGACCCCACCGACATCGCACCTGTGATGTCGTAGTGTGCAAAGCCCGCCTAAGGACCAAGTCCCTCAGATTTAGCTGTAAGCCAGTTCAATTGACTACACACATTTGTTCACATAATTTCCACTGTGCACACTTGGTGTGTGAATCACTCACTCCCTTCCAATGTCACATCGGCTGCTCAGCAGCTGTGCCCGAGTAAATGGCACTAGTTGCTCAACAGCAGTGATTGGCTGCAGCGCTGTCAACATGACATAAGCGCTGCAGACAATAAAAGATACCAGGAGCAAAGGTGGAGACTGAACTCTAGATCAGCAAAAGGGTGAGTAAGACAAACTGTAACCATGGCATAAGGATTTTCTGAACTTGTATGCCTTGAAGGATACACGTTTCTACAATGTAAATGTGCCTTCATCAGACCTTCAATTTTCAATTTCTTTCCTTATATGTTCGTATGGAATTTATAAGGGCAAACCTCTTTGGGACTGTAGGGAAACTGTGTAAGTGATCTGAGATTGCACTGCAAAACCCAGTAGGATCTTCCTAAAACAAGTGGCCAACAATACATCCATAACCACTGGTGTGCATGGTGTCTTTGTTTTTGAATGCATCATTGGCCATGCAGTCATAAAAGAACTTTGCATTTCTTCACTCAGGCCTTACTGATCTTTTAATGACTAGTGATGGCCGAACCGTTTGGGGTCCGTGCAGGATACCTAAAATCTAGGAAACTCTGTGTAACTATCCAGAAACGGCTATCTGTATAATTTTAGAAAAAAGGAAAAAAGAAAGAAAATATGAGGTCACCTGAGGTCAGTTTACCTGCGGTCACAGGTGGGGTACTGTGGGAACCTCAAGCTGTGACCGCAGATAAACTGAGTGACATCACTACTCACCGCTGCGGCTCAGTCAGTCTCTGCCTGAAGCCACAGCGTGCAGACATATTCTGTGCCCGCGCACTGTGACTTCAGTATGTAGCAGAGCCAGAATCGTCATGGGACCTCGTGTGAACTATGTTGGAGCTGGGTGTTTTGGGGGTTAATAAATTGGTGAAAGAGGGTGGGGATTTTTTGTATTTTATTTAACATAAACAATTTTTTCAGTGTTTGTGTTTATTTCTTTTCACTTACAGATTAGTAATGAGGAGGTCTCATAGACACCTCCCATTACTAGTCTAGGGCTTAGTGGCAGCTGTGAGTTATCATTACTCCTTTATATTACCCTGATTGCCACCGCACCAGAGCAATTGGGATGAGCTTGGTAATAGATGTGACAATTCTGGGTGGCTGCAGGCTGCTATTTTTAGGTTGGGGGCCCAATAACCATGGGCCTCCCCAGCCTGAGGGTACCAGCCTCCAGCTGTCGGATTTATCATGGTTGGGTATCAAAATTGGAGGGGACCTCCCGCTGTTTTTTTAAATTATTTATTTAAATAATTAAAAAAAACTGCATGGGGTCCCTCTTATTTTGATACACAGCCAAGATAAGTGCACGGTTGGAGGCTTCAGCCTGTAGCCATATACTTTATCTGTGCTGGGTATCATAATATGGGGGGACCCTACACCAATTTTATTTATTTATCTTTACACCACGATTGAGACACTGACAGCGTATGTGTTTCCAAGCAGTCACACACGCTGTCAGTGCAACCAATCAGAGATGCTGGGATTGCCAGTGAGCAGGGGAAGCAGTGAATATGTATTAGGGTAATGAGCGGCCCCGGATGTAATTTTACCGCCACATAGGAGACTCTGTTAGTTTAACACTCCTGTTCTAACCCCCCTAGCCCTTTCTACCACCATTTTACAGCACAATGTTCGGGTCCCCATAGACTTATATGGGGATCAGTGTCCGGTCAGATATTCTGCATTAATTCTGGTCCTGAACCATTTTTTTTTTTTTTTTTTTAAAAATACGCTTGTACCCGCCGATCCTGAATATCTGCGTGTTCACCCATCACTATTTATGACCCATGTGTAAAGCCTGCTTTACACGTTGCAATTTCGCATACGATATCGTATGCGATTTGCAACGCCCCTATCGTATGTGTGGCACGTTCAATTTGTTGAACGTGCCGCACAAACGATTAACCCCCGTCACACATACTTACCCGTCCATACGACCTCGATGTGGGCGGTGAACGTCCACTTCCTGGAGTGGGAGGGACGTTCGGCGTCACATCGACGTCACGCGGCAGACGGCCAATAGAAGCGGAGGGGCGGAGATGAGCGGGACGTAAACATCCCGCCACCTCTTTCCTTCCGCATTGCCGGCTGGAGCTGCAGGACAGAGGTAAGATCTGTTCATCGTTCCCGGGGTGTCACTCACTGCGATGTGTGCTGCCTCGGGAACATTGAACAACCTCACGTTCAATTCTAGAGAAATGAACAATGTGCGTGTGATGAACGTTTTACCGTTCAATCGCAATCGTACGTACCTGTCACACACTGCAATGTACCTTACGATGCCGGATGTGCGTCACTTACGACGTGACCCCGCCAACACATTGTAAGATACATTGCAGCGTGTAAAGCGGGCTTAAGATTATGTAGCAACATGGCCAAGACAGGAACTACAACAAAAAGTAAAGAACTTTACAAGTGATGAAGAAGCTCTGTGTATGACCGGAGAATCTTCAAAGGAGGCTCAATCCACTTAATTTTTCAGAGTTGCTGATACTTTTGAAGTACCTTAAAGAATTTGACTTTGCACAAGTGGGTTAAGCTGTGACCTGTATCTGGTACCTAGAAGTTGACCTAAGTGGTCATAAAGGTAATCCTGGGATTGTGTTTGGTAGAACTTCCACACTAAGGAAACAAGAAAACCTTCAAAGCTGGATTTCTTTGATCTCTTAATTCCTCAACATCTAACATTCTTTAGGCAGCTCTATTAAAAAGAACTGACTCTTCCTTACTTGCAACTTTCTTTCAAGATTTCAATCACGTTTGCTGACAGGGATTTCATGGCTTTGTGTAGGAGTATAGTCAATAGATCGAAGTTTTGTCATTGGTCAATAAATATGTTTACAGGTGTAAAGGCATCACAGTGCATTCAACACCTTACAGTATCTACAAGCAATTGTCGCCATCTCATCTACAAAAAAATGTCGCCATCTGCTGGATGCACCGTGCAGACAGGAACTGAATAAAAGAGTGTCTGTTTCTCAAGGGAAGAATTTAAAGAAGACACTGAGTCAGGTGACAGTTGTGGCACAGTTATCTAATATAAAAGCCCGAGTCTCTCAAGAAGGAGACAAGTTGGCGCCAAGACTTAAAAGGAGGCAACCGTATGAGCAGCAGAACAGCCACGTAGCCATTCTTCAGTAGAAGCACTTGAGAGTGATCCAAACCCAGAGAGAACCTGACTTGATGGTCAAGCACCTAAGACCAGATACCGCAGATAAGACTTTATGGTCAAGCACGGAAGACTGAACACCACAAACCAAATTTTGCTGATCTAGCATCAAAGACCAGATACCGATAACCAGAATTGGCAGGTCAAGTACTGAAGATCGAACACCAAAAAACAGACTTTATTGGTCAAGATCCAAAGACATGAAACCAAAGATCAGACTTTGTGGTAACCGAGGCTCAGACTCTGTTGTCAAGTACTGAAGATCGAACACCAAGAACCAAACTTTATTGGTCAAGATCCAAAGACCAGAAACCGAGGATCAGACTATGTGGCCAAGCACTTAAGACCGAACACTGACAACCAGACTTTGCTGGTCAAGCGCCAAATCAAGCACTGAAGACCAAACACTGAGAACCAGACTTTATTGGTCAAGATCTAAAGACTATAAACCGAGGATGAGACTTTGTGGTCAAGTACTGAAGATCGAACACCAAGAACCAAACTTTATTCATCAAGATCCAAAGAACAGAACACAAGAAACTGAGGATCAGACTTTGTGGTCAAGCACTGAAGACCAAACACCAAGAATCAGGCTTCTCCCATGAAACACCAAAGACCAGATACTGAGGACCAGACTTCGCAGGTTAAGCACGATGATCGAACACCAAGAACCAGACTTTGCTGATTAAACAATTAACACCAGAAACCGAGAATCAGACTTTGTGGTCAATCACTAAAAACTGAACACCGAGAACCAGACTTCGCTGGTCAAGCACTGAACACCAGAAACCAAGGATCAGACTTTGTGGTCAATCACTGAAGACCAAACACCACACCAAAAACTAGATTTTGCCAGTCTAGTGTGACGCACTGGACTAGGCAGGTCGTCCCAGGTAATATCATGCACACACACACCCTCCCTGATAAGGTGACAGCAGCCAAACTTAAAACCCTTGTCACCCCCCTCCAGGTTTGATGTCCACACCAGGGGGGGCGGAGCCAGGCGGTTGGCTCCACCCACCGAGGAGTTCACAGGCCTGGAGGCGGGAAAGACACAGAAGTTCTAGTTCTAGTGCAGAGTCAGTGATTGAGTCTTGACAGTGGAGGAGAGAAGTTAAGTTCAAGGGCAGACCTGTGACCAGGCCTGCCAATAGACTACTCAGGTGGCTGGGTCGGAGCCCAGTCACCTTTGGCAAGGAGGCAGACGGTGGTGGCCACCTGCAGGAGCTGGGATTAGAGCCGGTGGAACCGTAGGGACCGGGGTCGGGCAGTCGCCCGCCAGTACAGAACCGGGGAGCCGATTGGAAACCGGAGCACCAGGAGGGGTACTCAGACCCAGTACAAAGCCCCAAACCGACAGGGCCAAGTAAAATCAACTGATTGAGGACTGGACTTAAGAACCTATCCCACACAAGACCCGTTAGAAGACAACAGCCCAACCATACAAGGTAAAGCCACCGCCAAGGCATAGAGACCCAAAGAGCCAGTGTCTGCGGGCAAACAGGGCTCTTCCGACAACCAGCAAGCCGGGGAGCGGACTACCGTTGCTTAGGCATAGGAGTCAAACATTCATATAAAAAGGTGCAGGAGAAAGGCGGAAACGACCAACCCATTCAGGGAGAAGCTGCAGCCGGCTGCGGGCACCATTCATCATCCCGTTTGGTTTACCAGAGACTCCAGTGTATTGTGTCATAGTGAGTACACTAGTGCCTTCGGGCCGCGCACCGCGCCGCACCGCACCAGCATACTCCCGCACCCGCACCCACACCTCCTCACTTATCCGGGTGCCCCCGGGACCATTACTCCCCTACCCACGGAGGGGTCAACACCAAGCTGCGCAAGACCGTCCCCGGGAGGCCTAGTTAACGTCAGCGGTGGTGTCCATCTATTCACCACAACCCGTGGGTGGCGTCACAAACTTACAATCCCCCTACCAAAGCACCGCAGCCCCGGCCGTGGAACATCCCTCCACCGAAGTCCCTGCGTGTAGTGCCAACCCCCTTGCAGAGCGACGTGACCCCCGGATCTGTGAGAAGCTCGAGCCACCACCCACCGTACAAGCACGGATCCGAGCGGCTCGGCGGTCGCAGCCGAGCCCGCGGGGCGGTACACAAGCACCAAAGATCAGATACCGAGGACCAGACTTTGCAGGTCAAGTATTGAAGACCGAAAACCCAACTTTGCAGGTCAAGCACCAAATATTACTGGATCCAGAAGATAGATTGCCAAGTGAGCCGAGCCATTGCCTCCCTCCTGTTCAGACATACGGTACTAATTAAGGAGAGTTACTAATTAGAACTGGACTTGTGCCCTAACGAAATGTACTGTAGCTCCGAATGACCCCATGTACTGATTAACTGTGTTATTTCTTGTTTACTGACATATTCAGGTAAGGGAAAGTAGTTACCAGTTTCAATGACACTGACGTTTCCCTGACAGAGAGGCCGGGGTTGGATTAACACAAGATAATACCTGTTAGAGTTTTTAATAGCTATATGTAAGATGTCACATTTACGTTTTTGTATATTACTGATTGTGTATTGATTTGCCTCCTGAGGTCCATTAATATTGGGTCCGCATGATCTCTTACTGCCGCTATCTCTTTATTTCTGTGAAATAAATACTTATTGTGAGTCATCACTGAGTCCCCTTTACTGTGCTGTTGCATCTTTTAAACCTGATTTATACAAGTACACTGTTTTCCCTTCTTAACGTGGTCCAGGAAAAATTACTCATTGGCATCTATTATTATATATTGTTTTCCCTATGTTATTGTTCACCTCTGAGGACATTTCTTTTTAACTGAGATACACGAATATGGGGCTAAAACTCATTTTTGCAGTTGGGTTTTAATAAAACTTGGTTCCATTATGCTTTTACAGTCTAAAGCCCGCTACACACGCTTCAATATATCTCACAATCCGTCGTTGGGGTCAAGTTGTAAGTGACGCACATCCGGCATCATTCGTGACGTATTTGCGTGTGACATCTACGTGCGATCAGGATTGAACGCAAAACCGTTGATCGCAAACACATCGTATCTTTGACTAGAATTGAGCGTTTTGTTGCACGAACCTAGTCAATTGTAACGTGTGACATCCCTCATACGATTTTGGTGTCTGATGCTATGTGCGCAGGTGTGCGCTCTGCACCGCAGCTTAAAAAAGGTCCGCTTCAGAACGCAGCTGAAAAGCTGCGTTCTGAAGCGCCTCACAATGTCTGTCATGCACTAATCTCTGTCAGTCCGTCACTATCTCTGTCCCTCACTCTCTGTCCATGTCAGTCTATCCCCCTCTCTCATACTCACTGATCCCCGTTCCCCGGCGCGGCGCTGCACAGCATTCACACTGCTCCGGCGGCTTTTACTATTTTGAAAAAGCCGGCCGCCCATTAAACAATCTCGTATTCTCTGCTTTCCCCGCCCATCGGCGCCTATGATTGGTTACAGTGAGACACGCCCCCACGCTGAGTGACAGGTGTCACACTGCACCCAATCACAGCAGCCGGTGGGCGTGTCTATACTGTGCAGTGAAATAAATAATTAAATAATTAAAAAAAATGGCGTGCGGCCCCCCCCAATTTTAAAACCAGCCAGATAAAGCCATACGGCTGAAGGCTGGTATTCTCAGGATGGGGAGCTGCACGTTATGGGGAGCCCCCCAGCCTAACAATATCAGCCAACAGCCGCCCAGAATTGCCGCATCCATTATATGCAACAGTTCTGGGACTGTACCCGGCTCTTCCCGATTTGCCCTGGTGCGTTGGCAAATCAGGGTAATAAGGAGTTATTGGCAGCCCATAGCTGCCAATAAGTCCTAGATTAATCATGTCAGGCGTCTATGAGACACCCTCCATGATTAATCTGTAAATTACAGTAAATAAACACACACACCCGAAAAAATCCTTTATTAGAAATAAAAAACACAAACATATACCCTGGTTCACCACTTTAATCAGGCCAAAAAAGCCCTCCATGTCCGGCGTAATCCAGGATGCTCCAGCATCGCTTCCAGCGCTGCTGCATGGAGGTGCCCGAAGCTGTAGCAGACACCGCCGCTCCGGTCACCTCCACGCAGCAACTGAAGACAGCCGCGCGATCGGCTGAGCTGTCACTGAGGTTACCCACGGCCACCACTGGATCCAGTGACAGCGGGTAACCTCAGTGACAGCTCAGCCGATCGCGCGGCTGTCTTCAGTTGCTGCTTGGAGGTGACAGGAGCGGCGGTCTCTTCTGCTGCTCCGGGCACCTCCATGCAGCAGAGCTGGAAGCGACGCTGGAGCATCCTGGATTATGCCGGACATGGAGGGCTTTTTGGGGCTGATTAAAGTGGTTAACCAGGGTATATGTTTGTGTTTTTTATTTCTAATAAAGGATTTTTGCGTATGTGTGTGTTTATTTACTGTAATTTACAGATTAATCATGAAAGGTGTCTCATAGACGCCTGACATGATTAATCTAGGACTTATTGGCAGCTATGGGCTGCCATTAACTCCTTATTACCCCGATTTGCCAACGCACCAGGGCAAATCGGGAAGAGCCGGGTACAGCCCCAGAACTGTCGCATATAATGTATGCGGCAATTCTGGGCGGCTGTTGGCTGATATTGTTAGGCTGGGGGGCTCCCCATAACGTGGAGCTCCCCATCCTGAGAATACCAGCCTTCAGCCGTATGGCTTTATCTGGCTGGTTTTAAAATTGGGGGGGGGGGGCCGCACGCCGTATTTTTTAATTATTTAATTATTTATTTCACTGCACAGTATAGACACGCCCACCAGCTGCTGTGATTGGGTGCAGTGTGACACCTGTCACTCAGCGTGGGGGCGTGTCTCACTGTAACCAATCATAGGTGCCGGTGGGCGGGGAAAGCAGGGAATACGAGATTGTTTAATGGGCGGCCGGCTTTTTCAAAATAGTAAAAGCCGCCGGAGCAGTGTGAATGCTGTGCAGTGCCGGAGATCGGGGATCGGTGAGTATATCAGAGAGGGCTGCTCAATTCAGTTACTCAGGAGTTTAGCGGACACCGGTAAGCCCTTCACAGGTAACCGCTAATCAGGGCTCGACACAGACAGAGCCGCAGCATGACCATGAAGTCGGGTGAGGTTCACCTGAGTTCATTCTGACAGTGCGGCTCTGTCTGTGTCTGCTGTCATCTGCCATTCAGCTCTGCTACATGGCTGTCTGTGTCTGCTGTCAGCGGCCATGTAGCAGAGCTGAATGGCAGATGACATAGTAAAAACGCATCCCTATACATTACACACGCTTGGCAAGTCAATAAATTAAAAAAAAAAAAAAAAAGGTGCCCAATGCATACGTCACAGAACACATGATCTAAAGGATCGCACACAAAATTGATCAATTTCACATAGACTACTAACGCACGTGTGACAGCAAATGAACGACCTACGTGCAATCTCATAAGATCCCGTATGCAACCTGGGCGTGTCACATCGCAAATGCGATTGTACAACTAATTGCAACGTGTAAAGCTGGCTTTAGATGTGGTCTGTGGTTATAAATCAGCTTAGAGGAGCCCAGAAAAACAGAGGTAGAAGATTAGAAATATCAGTCCTTCACTGACTGATTCTCAGTTAGCTCATTCTGCAGCCAGCAATTATAGAAGACAAACCGTGCCACATTTTTAATACAACCCAATTGCAAAAATGATTTTTAGTCCAAAATGAATGCATTTAAGCAGAAAAAGGGGAACAGTTATGTGTTGTAAGGGCAAATATTGCATCGAATCAATTGGCTCATCTCTAGTCCGCACGTAGAGACAGATTGCTTGGCGTAGGTTGGCGGTAACCCACTAGTTAAGTCCTTTCCTACTTAAACTATAGAACAGACTTATTGCATCACTGCTGCATTTTTTGGTAATCCCAATATGTTCCTCCAGATGTGAGCTATCTATAGTTTTTTAATCCAGGGATTCCATTCTCATCCTTCTCTTTATTGTGGAGTTTCAGTCTTTGGAGGGTCTATTTTAACCCTTAGAACCCCGCACAATAAATGGAGAAAGCGTCCTCCTCCGCTGCAGAGCTGCAGCCTCCTCTAATATCCCAAGGGGCTGAGATGTCAGAAAGCATCGCAGCAGCAAATCATTCACGCAGAACTGTGTATCCTAAGCCGCTGGCAAAAAAGAGGAAAATGCTCTGCTTGGAGATGAGTATATGGAGGGGGAGGTCGAGGGTTTGCTTTCTGGACTTCTGACCTGGACTTCTATAGCCCTAGCGCCTGAGGCCTGAGACACAGAAAAACAGGTTGTCAGAGTCACACCTCCTTGAAGAACATTACCACACTTCCTTTGGGGACATTTTTATTTATTTGGCTAAAAAAACCCAAAAGAAAACATTTTTGTGATTGTGTTTTATAATTTTTTTACACTTTTTGCCTTCTATACACTCTGTCTGGCGCTGTGTATTTTTGACTGCAGAACGAGTTAACTGAGACTATGTCAGTGAGCTCATTCTGATAATCTGATAGGAGGTTTGTATCGCTTTTATCTTTTTCTACTCTGAGCTCCTCAATTCTGATTTAATCATAATAATAATATTTATTCATTTATATAGCGCTATTATTTTCACAGCGCTTTACATACATTGGCATCACTGTCCCCATTGGGGCTCACAATCTAAATTCCCTATCAGTATGTTTCTTGAGTGTGGGAGGAAAGCAGAGAAAACCCACAGAAGCGCGTAGACGTTGTCCTTGGTGAGATTTGAACCCAGGACCGCAACGCTGCAAGACTGCATTGCTAACCACTGAGCCACCATACAGTGCTAACCACTGAGCCACCATACAGTACTAACCACTGAGCCACCATACAGTGCTAACCACTCGGCCACCGTAGAGTGCTAACCACTTAGCCACCGTACAGTGCTAACCACTGAGCCACCATACAGTGCTAACCACTGAAACACCATACAGTGCTAACCACTGAGCTATTATACAGTGCTAACCACTGAGCCACCATACAGTGCTAACCACTGAGCCACCATACAGTGCTAACCACTGAGCTATTATACAGTGCTAACCACTGAGCCACCATACAGTGCTAACCACTGAGCCACCATACAGTGCTAACCACATGCTTTTAAGTTATTATTATTATTATTATTATTAATAATAATAATAATTAAAAAAAACCATATATTTAGAACAAATACATATTTTTAAATTTGTTAGTATTATTATTATTATTACTATTATTAATCATATTAAAACATGTATTTAGTTCTAAATATATTATTATTATTATTATTAACTTTAATGCATGTATTTGCTTCTAAAAATAGATTATTAATATTATTGTTGTTATTGTTATTATTATTTTAAATTCATGTATTTGCTTCTAATAATAGCTTTTTATTATTATTATTACTATTATTATTATTAATATTTTATTAACTTAAATGCTGTATTTGTGGTGACTTTTTTTATTATTATTATTATTATTATTATTATTATTTTAACTTAAAAGCATGTATTTCCTTCAAAAAATATTTTATTATTAATATTATTATTGTTATTATTAATAACTTAAATGCATGTATTTGCTTCTCAAAATATTGTATAATAATAAAAATAACATTATATTATTATTATTATTATTAATAATAATAATATACAATATTTTGAAAAGCAAATACATGCATTTCAGATAATAATAAATATTTTTAAAACCAAATACATGTGTTTAAATGTATTATTTTTTATTATTATTATTGCAATATTTTTAGAAGCAAATACATGCATTTAAATTATATTATTATTAATAAGAATAATAATAATAAGAAGAATAAAAATTGACACAAATATATGCTTTTAAGATAATAATAATAATAATAATAATAATAATGTTTTTCGAAGCAAATACATGCACTTAAGTTAATAATAATAACAATAATAATAATATTAATAATAAAATATTTTTTGAAGGAAATACATGCTTTTAAGTTAATATAATAATAATAATAATAATAATAATAATAATAATAATAAAAAAGTCACCACAAATACAGCATTTAAGTTAATAAAATATTAATAATAATAATAAATAATAATAAAAAGCTATTTTTAGAAGCAAATACATGAATTTAAAATAATAATAACAAAAACAACAATAATATTAATAATCTATTTTTAGAAGCAAATACATGCATTAAAGTTAATAAAATATTCGTAATAATAATAATAACAATAATAATATAGTTTTAGAAGGAAATACATTTATTTAAACTACGAAAATTAAAATAATAATCATAAAATATTTTTAGAAGCAAATGCATAATACATGCATTTAAGTTAATATAATAATAATAATAATAATAATAATAATAATAATAATAATAATATTACTTTTCCAGTCACTGGCTCGGTAAATGTGTCATTCAGAAGCAGGACATTTTCAGGAAGTTTTTTTGACAGGAAGCAGAAAATTTAAAAATAGTGAATTAAAATAAGTAAATATCAGAAATACTTCCAATGAAAGCGAATAGGTTTAGAACTGACTGTCAAGTCCCAGTGCCGAAACATGACCTTTCTGAACCACAGTGAAAATATCTGCAAAAGTCCTTTTTTTGTGGCGGATTCGCCTTTGGTCTTCCCGAGGAGCACAATGGCCCCATTGGCACAGTTGTACACATGTCCAAAATCCAAATACAATTGGACTATTTCTGGATTATCGGACACACTTGTTGCTTTGGGGCCCAGCACAATGTAATGCTGTCCATCCACCATTGTGCCAATACATCACATTGTAGCAGTTTTTCCTGTTAAGCCATACTTAGGAAATATAAGGTTAAGACTGGGCGAGGGATTAGCGCACTGCAAGCTGCTCAGGGTCTTTAACTCTTCCATTGTAAATAAGTAGTGAAGATTCTAGAACATTTCAGGAGACTATTTCAGTGTTTGGCTGATACCGGCCACATGAACATCTGTAGCACATTGCTGGATGTAGAAAAGCTGCAGGTGCAACAGAAATATCATTTTACTTAAATACCGTAGTAATGCTAATAAGTCACAATATTTGTATAAATCAATAGTACAACCAAATATAAGAAACTTTATAATATATCTTATATAGTAGTAGATTCACAGCTACACTTTTCAGTACTAATATATAATGTTATCCATGCTGCTTCTGAATATGTGCTATATAGTAGTAGATTCACAGCTACACTTATCAGTACTAATATATAATGTCCTCCATGCTGCTTCTGAATATGTGCTATATAGTAGTAGATTCACAGCTACACTTCTCAGTACTAATATATAATGTTCTCCATGCTGCTTCTAAATATGTGCTATATAGTAGTAGATTCACAGCTACACTTTTCAGTACTAATATATAATGTCCTCCATGCTGCTTCTGAATATGTGCTATATAGTAGTAGATTCACAGCTACACTTATCAGTACTAATATATAATGTCCTCCATGCTGCTTCTGAATATGTGCTATATAGTAGTAGATTCACAGCTACACTTCTCAGTACTAATATATAATGTTCTCCATGCTGCTTCTAAATATGTGCTATATAGTAGTAGATTCACAGCTACACTTATCAGTACTAATATATAATGTCCTCCATGCTGCTTCTGAATATGTGCTATATAGTAGTAGATTCACAGCTACACTTCTCAGTACTAATATATAATGTTCCCCATGCTTCTTCTGAATATGTGCTATAAAGTAGTAGATTCACAGCTACACTTCTCAGTACTAATATATAATGTTCTCCATGCTGCTTCTAAATATGTGCTACATATTACTTGATTCACAGTTACACTTCTCAGTACTAATATATAATGTCCTCCATGCTGCTTCTGAATATGTGCTATATAGTATTGGATTTACAGTTACACTTCTGAGTACTAATATATAATGTTCTCCATGCTGCTTATGAACATGTGCTACCTAGCACTGGATTCACAGTTACACTTCTCAGTACTAATATATAATGTCCTCCATGCTGCTTCTGAACATGTGCTACCTAGCACTGGATTCACAGTTACACTGTACAATACTAATGTATAATGTTCTCCATGCTGCTTCTGCTGCTTCTGAACATGTGCTACATAAAGAGAGGAGAGTAGGATTTCCTTATGCTTCTGTCTGCTGTGTAATTAACAGAGGTAGTACCTTCGGTGAAAGAGGCCATGGAGTGTTGTGGGATTCCACCCTACACGCAGAGATCCAATACAATATTCAAAACATTGAAAACAGGCTTTCGGAGGTGCTTGCTTCTTCATCACTCATTTACTCCCCTTCCTTTTTAACGATTGTTGTCCTTGGCAATCAGGCCCGGCAAAATATGAAAACAGCAGAGCATACACCTTCAAACAGCATTCTGTAGAAATTGTCATCATCATCATCGTTTTCTTCTCAATCTGCTCTTGTAAAAGAGCTTTAAATGCAGTCTAACAACGTGTCACTAAAGCCCCCCTATACATATTAGACTAATGTTGGCGAAACCCGCATATATTGATGGGTTCAGCCGACACTCCATTATGTATGGGTGCTCCGGCCAACTGATGGTTGGGTGAGATGTCAAAAGCAATGTCCAATTTTGAATTGCCGATCGCACTGGTCTCCCTGCAATAAGCTTCTGGACAACGTTTCTCATAGATAACACAGGAATGCTAGAGGTAACCAATGCTCCTTTGTGTGGGAGCATCGGCTAAGCTGGTTGTCGACTGAATGATCGAATGAACCATCATTTGGCTGATAGCCGTCTAAGGTGTATAGCCAGTGTCACGCTAGATACGGGGAAGTACCAAACAAATGGCGTTAGGGACAGGGGAGATGGTGACCCCTGACCAAACCTACCGCTGGTCCCCTGAGGTTCCTCACCACCCTAGATACATTCCGCACCTCTGCGCTGAGCCGGACACCTGACCCTAGGTATCCCTAGTCTGGACCCTAAATAGGGAACGGATGGGATGAGCTCTTCATCAACCCCACTAAACACTAGAGCAGACACAAGGAGGACACACAGGGTGAAAATGCATGAACTACTTATCCACAGATGACTCAGGTAGAAGTTCAGCAAAGTTTCAGCAATGAGATCAGTGAGGAATACAAGCCTCCTGCTTGCAATCAGAGCTTGAATCAACTGAATAATATCACCAGCGCAAGTCCAGGGAAGATGGGAGTATATAAGCACAAGAGGAATACTGATGATCAGCAGCTGGATGGAAGGAGAGCTCCGCTGGGTCCTAAAGGAGAAGAGATGAAAACCCAGTAGGAAAGTTACCTAGTACAATGAGTCAGGGAGCATTGTGCGGAGCCAAACACTGTGACCTTCTATTGCCAGAAACCACATTACTATCACCCATGACACATCTGTGACAGCCGGCTTCAGTCTATAGTAAGAACTTAATGCTTAAAACTAATACAGTCTTTCATGAGGGACTAAGTGCTTTCAACATAGCAGAAAAGGATGCAATGTGCGCAACAAAAATAAATTTACAAATAAACAAAAATGTAGCCTTTAGGAAATGTAGAGTACAATTGACGCGCCCACGGGGTCCAAAAGGTTACTCATCACCGGGCCGGTGTAGGGGGTAGGATGTCACAGCGGCTAGGCCCAATTCTGTGACCCTAGCAGTGTCAATAAATGGGGGGGATGATGATAGGGATTGTAGTTATTCGTGAAGTCACCTGTGGTATGCGGCTATAATGGGAGCCGCCGCTGCAAGAGGTTTCCCATGAGGGATGATGGTAGTGTAACTAGGTAGGTACAGCTGTCCACAGGCAGAGCTAACAGGGAGGTTGGGGGTAATAGTAAGCTTTCAGCGGAGCGTAGGGTTGGAGATGGCAAAGGAAGGGAGCGACGCAGCGGTTGCAATCAAAGTTTTTTACTCACTGAGATGTCACCGCCTTTGGACTGCCGGATTCCGCTGTCATGGGCTCCAGCCAATCCTGGATAATTCGGAGGTCAGAAGCGGTTGTTTTCTCTGTGAGTCCTTCCTCCCTGCGCTGTGTTGTGTGAGTCCCTGCGGCTTGAAACTATGCTGGGACTCGAGTCCTCGCATTGGCTCCATTCCTGTCCTGTATAGCAGGCAGCGCGAGACCTTTACTGTTGGTCGGATACGACTCCTGGCTGTATATGCTGCTGTGCCCCGGGCACTTTGTATGGGCCAGAAGACTTGAAATCCTCTGCCCGGCGGAATCTGCTAGCGGGACGTGCAGTGCCCACCAGCCTAGGGCTCCTCACCCTGAGGTGTGTGCCTGGTCCTGAGAGAGCTATCAGCTCTCCCCTCAGTGACCGTGTTCTCCCCACATCTCACTTGTTCCCTGTTGCTGGCTAACTGCCCCTCACTGACTGACTGTGTGTGTGTCGCCTTACTCACCATGTGTAGCTCCACGCCCAGGTTGCTGAACTAGTGGGTGGGAGGTCCCATATCTTGGGGTGACTGTTGAAATGACCCTACCCTAGCCCAATCCCGGTCAGAGGGCAACTGTGTGTTTTGGTGTATTGGTGGTTTACCGGCAATGACCTCCTCCTTACCCTGTGGCGACTGAAGCCTCAGGGGTGCCACACAATCATGGACAGTCCCCCCTTTTTTAATTAATCAACAACTGGCCACATTAATACATATTTACAATACAATATTCTAAACTTTTCAATCAGCGCTCACGAAGACCTAGCTTCTTCACCACTCGTAAGAAGCTGGTAAAATGATCATTAAGGCCTCAAACATGAGTAATAAGCTTTATAAAATGGACATTACAGGATCAAACAGATTAAATACTTAATTTTGAAGCAAATAGACCTCCAGATCAAAAAGATAATAAAAACTATGATACGGGGAACATGAACTTTTGACATATCCATCCATACTTTTTTGGCACACAGTTTTACAATAAGGTGATTTGCTCGCTTGCAATGTTGATGTCATACGCTCGTCTTCGTTTTTAATAAACGCCGGTCTCTGTTCCCACAGATCTCGGACACTGTGCAACTTCTGAACTCTGTTGTGAAGAGCGACCTGACTCAGCTGGAAGAGGTTTTTTCTAAACGCACGGATTTTCTGGTCATTGTTCGGAACACCAGGAGGGAAGTGGAATCTGTGGCTCAGCACTTGGCGGAGATTTCCTTCTGGAAGGGAGTTGAGCTGAATCCAAATGCTGTGGCGGAGCAAGTTAATTTCATTGAAGATTATAGGTGAGAGTTTCAAGCTGACAAATTCAGTTATACATCACCCATCACCTGTCTATTATAGAATAAATCTGCATGTAAACAAGAGCAATATATTTGTAAACTAGCTGTACTACCCGGCTTCACCCGGGTTAATAACTGTTGTTAACAAAATAGAATGTATTAACATTCCCGGGATAGAATGTATAAATAGAATGTATTAACGCCCGGGATAGTAACTGTCTCTCTGTTTCTCTCCCATTCTCTGTCTGTCTCCCCCTCTGTATATATCTCTCTGTCTCTCTCTCTACCTCTTTGTCTGTCTGTCTCTTTCCCTGTCTGTCTCTAACTGTCTCTGTCTCTTTCTCCGTCTGTCTCAATCTCTTTCCCTGTCTGTCTATCTATCTCTTTCCCTGTCTGTCTATCTCTGTCACTTTCCCTGTCTGTCTCTTTCCCTGTCTGTCTCTTTCCCTCTCTTTCCCTGTCTGTCTCTTTCCCTCTTTCCCTCTGTCTCTTTCCCTGTGTCTGTCTCTTTCTCTGCCTCCTTACCTGTATTTGTCTGTCTCTTACCCTGTCTGTCTCTTTCCCTCTCTTTCCCTGTCTGTCTGTTTCCCTGTGTCTGTGTCTGTCTCTTTGTCTGTCTCTTTCCCTGTCAGTCTGTCTCTTTGTGTCTGTCTCTTACCCTGTCTATGTCTGTTTCTTACCCTGTCTGTGTTTGCCTCTTTCCCTGTCTGTGCCTGTCTCTTTCCCTGGCTGCATTGTGACACGCCAACTTTCCATATAAGGGCGTGGCTACGCATTCTTCTGAAGTTCTGGCTGCACTGTGGCTCCCAGCTCCATTCGCTTTAATGGAGGCAGTTTTTTTGGCGAATAACTGTAAAGCGTGGGGTTAAAATTTCCCCTCAAAACATAGCCTATGACACGCTCGGGGTCCAGACGTGTGAGTGTGCAAAATTTTGTGGCTGTAGCTGCGACGGTGCAGATGCCAGTCCCGGACATACACACATACATACATACATACATACACACATACACACACACACACACACACTCACATACACACACACACACACATATATACACACACATATACACACACACACACATATACACACACATACACACATTCAGCTTTATATATTAGATAGATTACATTACTAATCTTGTATCGATTTCAAATTGCTGCCTGTACTAGAAGCCAGAGCTGCATTTGTGACGCCCTGGCCTATCAGGTCGTCACAGGGTATTGTGTAATCTGCCCTTCTGTGCAATATCCACCTCCTTCTTGGTTAGGGGTCCACAACTACATGGTGTTGCCGACAACAGCTAGTAAAGACCTAGGAACACTCTGCACCACACCCACCAGACACACCAGTGGACGGCCTGAGTGGAATAGGTTCGCCCACTTGGGGGGTTGGTTAGGGAAGGTCAGGAGTGTGGAGAAGTGTGTTGGAAGTGAAGGAGAGAGGAGGTCAGGAGTTGGGCTCCTTGGAAGTCACTAGGTAGCAGACGGTGGTCTGAGCCTAGTAGGAGCTGGACTCCCGGTCGCAGGGGATCGTGACAAGGGGCACGGAACTGTCAAGGAGGACAGCCGGCGGCCTTGCACCATCACCGGGCTGGGACCAGGGCACGATGGGGTACGTGGACCTTAGGTCAGGGAGTAGCTTCAAGCAACCTGACAATTTACCCGACGAGAACGGAGCCTTCAAGATCCGCTCTCCACCCGCTCCAGAATCGGGGTACTAGTACAACAAGGGGGATAGGACTTTCCACAGAAATGGTCCAGAAAATCCCAAGTGTGAACCCTGAGAGCAAGCTCCCACAGTTAGCCATAGTGGGGAGCGGGACCCAGCTAGTTCCACACTACCGGGACCAACAAGCAAGTGAACTTAGTGCCAGGAAGAAGGTCACAGATCATCAGGCAGAACCATCGGGGACGGGACCTGAACTAGCTCCCCTCGGCGGCAGCGGTGTCCAGAACTTTGGTTTACCCAGTTGTCGGTGTCAGCTTTATGGACTGAGTGAGTACACAAGTGACCCCTTTGCACCAAACAGCACTCCCCAAACACCATCACCGAGTCCCGGGGCATCCCTCCTACCCGTGGAGGGTCCCAACACTTGGCTGCCCCACTCCATCGCCTCCGGGTACTCCCAATTGCAGCAGTGGTACTCCACCTTACCACACACCACGGGTGGCGTCACAAACTCTAAACACAATCCCCTGTTAATACCCCCCTTCATTTGAGTGGCCGCACGACCCCCGGGTCCGGACGCCTCTCGAGCCACCGCGGATCTGGATCCAAGCAGCCCGACTGCTGACACGGGGACGACACACTTCCATAATTCTGCCAGCTTCAGAGCTGAAATCTCTCCAGCACCCCCTGCCGGCTCAATATTTGCACACAGCTTGCAAATAAAGCAGTTCAGTGTTTCTATCAGGCGTGAACCTTGCAGGAAATAAACAATCGATCTACTGTATCCATAAACAAAAAGCTGAATTTTGAATGCAGCTCTGGGTTATAATATAGGTCAGATCAAGATAACGAATGTTATATATTATGCATGTAATAATTATGTAGATACAGTCTATTTTCATAAGCTATGAACTGATGTAGAAAGGTGAACACACGCTTTAGGCGGAATATGACTTTTTGGGTTACAAAGACACTTCTGCAAAAAAAAAACAACAAAAAAAATACTCAGTTTTATAAAAAAAAGAATAAAAAAGATGGAATTTCAGCCTTTTTAGTGGAAATATAAGTATATACACGCAGTTCGATTCACCTAAACATTTTGCAGGGTCTTTTGTTGCCATTATTTAGGTAAAAAATGCAGCAAATCGATGTTACTTTAAAGTCTACATGACAAGTGTTCTGGTTTTAGCATCTGTAGCTTCTTTTGCTCTGAAAATGCCAGTTTTTTCCCTTTTTTTCATAGGTTTTTTAAATAGTAAAAAAAAGCCACCAAAATGAATAAAGAATTTGCAAACATCAACGTTTCAGAGTGGCATAAATAAATTTGGCAAATTCCTAGGCTGTTTTCCACATTGCATTCCGATCTCCGTTCAGTGGTCCCGTCGGAGCTTCTGTCTGAATCCCCCCCCACCTCCGCAACACGGGTTTTGGACATATGTTCCGACAGGGCCACTGACTATAATGGTGCAGAAGGAGTCCCCGTGTGTTCTGTCCTGCACCATTTTCGTGGGTATACGCCTACTGGAAACCCAGACGTAGAAGGCTGCGTCTGGTTGTCCGCCTCCATTAAGCGTTTACTTCTGAAAATGGTGCAGAACAGAGCACATGGTGACCTCATCTGCATCATTATAGCCAATCGCCACTTCGGCACCATAGTACATTTGGTTGTCCGCCTCCAGTAAGCATATACTCCCGAAAATGGTGCCCGACAAAGCACATGGTGACTCCATCTGTACCATTATAGCCAATAACCCCTTCGGCACCGTACTACATTTGGGTGTCCGCCTCCAGTAAGTGTATACTCCCGAAAATGGTGCACGACAGAACACATGGTGACCCGTCTGCACCATTATAGCTAATGGCCCCTTTGGCACCATAGTACGTCTGGTTGTCCGCCTCCAGTAAGCGTTTACTTCCGAAAATGGTGCACGACAAAGCACCCGTCTGCACCATTATGCCAATGGCCCCTTCGGCACCATAGTACATTTGGTTGTCCGCCTCCAGTAAGCATATACTTCCGAAAATTGTGCACGACAAAGCACCCGTCTGCACCATTATAGCCAATGGCCCCTTCAGCACCATAGTACATTTGGTTGTCCGCCTCCAGTAAGCATTTACTTCCGAAAATTGTGCACGACAAAGCACCCGTCTGCACCATTATAGCTAATGGCCCCTTCGGCACCATAGGATGTCTGGTTGTCCAACTCCAGTAAGCGAATACTTCCGAAAATGGTGCACGACAGAGCACATGGTGACCCGTCTGCCCCATTATAGCCAATGGCCCCTTTCGCACCATAGTACGTCTGGTTGTCCAGCTCCAGTAAGCGAATACTCCCGAAAATGGTGCATAACAAAGCACATGGTGACTCAATCTGCACCATTATAGCCAATGGGCCCTTTGGCACCGTAGTACATCTGGGTGTCCACCTCCAGTAAGCATATACTTCCAAAAATGGTGCACGACAAAGCACATGGTGACCCGTCTGCACCATTATAGTCAATAGTCCCATCGACACATGCGTTCGAAACCCGTCTTGTGGGGGGTTCGGATAGAAGCCCTGATGGGACCACTGAACGGGGAGAGGAACGCAGCGTGAAAGCAGCCTTGGGCTTTCCATGCATTTGGTATTTACGCCAGCTGTGAGCCAGAGAAGATTTCCACTAATTTCGGATCTGATCTGTTAGACCGCAGTTTGCCCTTAGTCTGAGCCTTGCACACTTTTTGCTAAAGTGGCACCAGTGTAAAATTTGAAAAAGTTGCAAATCTTTGTGTAAAACTGGAGCACAAAAAGTTGCAACTCTCTTTTTGGTGTTGCCAGAAATCTGTTGCAAGTAGCTACATTGATCTTCCTCATAGGAGTTTGAATGGGGTCTTCTTTCCCCCTGTGGCTTTCATACAAAGTCTATGGGGCTAACCAAGACAGCAGATCATTGGGCTTCATTTGCTAAGTGGGTAAATGTTATCTATAGATCCATTATTGATTAAAAACCCAGAAAAAAACCCTACCCAATGTTTAGTGCTTTATTTCCATCCTCAGAAACCCTCATGTGTTATAAGTGTGAATAGGTAGCACAGTTATTAGCATTGTCTCCCACTAAGCACTGAATCTGTATGGGGTCTTGTAAGTTTTATCTGTGTCTAAAATGGTGTCTGAACAAAATAACTGTTCAAACCTAACACAGACACTCGGAGCACTCTCACAGTGACCAAGTTCTGATTATCAATTATTTTCATTGAGTTTTTACATTTAGTGAATCACAACACATCTGCCAAAAAAATCCTCTGGATGCAGCTTCAAGGGAGTCTATAAGCTCAGAATGACTGTCCAAACCTAGCACAGGCACTCGGTGCATTTTCGGAGTTACCAAATTATATCTATCATGATCAACTAATTCCATTACATTTTTATATTTATAACTCATCTGCCAAATAAGTTCCTCTGGATGCAGCTTCAAGGGAATCCATATGCACCGAATGACTGTTCAAACCAAGCACAGGCACTCGGTGCACCCTCAGAATGACCGAATTATAACTATCATGATCAACTATTTCCATTAAGTTTTTACATTTACAACTCATCTGCCAAATAAGTTCCTCTGGATGCAGCTTCAAGGGAGTCCATAAGCACAGAATGACTGTTCAAACCAGGCACACTTACTCAGAGTGACCAAATTATAACTATCATGATCAACTATTTCCATTGAATTTTTACATTTACTGAATCACGACTCATCTGTCAAAAACGTTCCTCTGGATGCAGCTTCAAGGGAGTCTATAAGCACAGAATGACTGTTCAAACCAAGCACTCGGTGCACCCTCAAGTGACCAAACAGTTCATACAAAGTCTTCCCACTTACTTGTTGCTTCCTTGATAGAAAGTTCTGGCTTTACAAGAAGGCATAAATAGATGTAAAATAGGTAGGTGAGAAGGGTGCACTGAACTGTTTGGTCACACCAAGGGTGAATCGACCACCTGTGCTTAGTTTGAACAGTCATTCTGTGATGACAAACTCCCTTGAAGCTGCATTCAGAGGAACCTTTTAGCAGATTAATTGTGGTTCAGAAAATGTAAAAACTCAATGGAAATAGTTGATCATGATAAGAATAATTTGGTCACACTAAGGGTGCACCAACCACCTGTGCTTAGTTTGAACAGTCATTCTGTGCTGACAAACTCCCTTTAAGCTGCATCCAGAGGAACCTTTTGGCTGATGTGTTGTGGTTCAGAAAATGTAAAAACTCAATGGAAATAATTGATTATAATAATAATAATAATTTGGTCACCCCAAGGATGCACCAAGCACCTGTGCTTAGTTTGAACAGTCATTTTGTGCTGACAGAGTCCCTTGAAGGACAAAAGGAACCTTTTGGCCAATATGATTCAGAAAATTTAAAAACTCAATGGAAATAATTAATATCATAATAATTTGGTCACACCCACCAAGGGTGCACCAAGCATCTGTGCTTAGTTTGAACAGTCATTCTGTGCTGACAGAGTCCATTGAAGCTGCACCAAGAGGAACCTTTTGGCCAATGAGTTGTGGTTCAGAAAATGTAAAAACTCAATGGAAATAATTGAGTATAATTATAATTTGGTCACACCAAGGGTGCAACTGTGCTTGGTTTGAACAGTCCTTCTGTGATTATAGACTCCCTTGAAGCTGCAACAAGAGGAACCTTTTGGCCAATGAGTTGTGGTTAAGAAAATGTAAAACTCAATGGAAATAATTGATCATAATAATAATAATAATTTGGTCACATCAAGGGTCCAACTGTGCTTGGTTTGAACAGTCATTCTGTGATCATAGACTCCCTTGAAGCTTAAAGCAGAGGAATCTTTTGGCAGATGAGTTGTGGTTTAAAAAAAAAAATGTAAAAACTCAATGGAAATAATTGATTCTAATAATAATTATTTGGTTACTCCAAGTGTGCACCTAGACCCTGTGCTTGGTTTGAACAGTCATTCTGTGAGTATAGACTCCATTGAAGCTGAATCCAGAAGAGCCTTTTGGCAGATGAGTTGTGGTTCAGAAAATGTAAAAACTCAGTGCAAATAATTGATCATCAGAATTATAATTTGGTCACTCCAAGGGTGCCCCGAGCACCTCTGCTTGGTTTGAACAGTCATTTTGTGCTGGCAGACTCCCTTTACTATATTTTTAACTAATGTACGCTAAAATACTGGGTGGTTAGTAATCGTCTATGAAACTGACTCCAATGTGTTTGTCTGAAACAGAAAATTCAGATTGTGTGAGCCAATATGGAGACGGTGTAAGATATTGATCTCTGTACTTTACTAGGGAATATGAAGGGGCAATAAAAACAGTATTAAAGTAATTAATTATAACAGCTGCACGGTTGTAATCATTCTATTTCAGGAATACGTCGCCTCCATAAGGACAGACCCCCCCCCAATCCATCCTAATCCTCTGCACCCTCGGTGCTATAATAGTCAGCAGGGCCATTATTTTGTGATTCTGCACAGACGTAGCATTGGGAAGCTTTCATTTTGCATTTGGTTCATTATATATATATACATATATATATATATATATATATATATATATATATAGCAATACTTTCTATATCATACTCCATGAGATAATGGATAGTGGGCACGAATTATACCCCCAGTTCTTTATATAACCACCTCACCTTTCCAGATGAGCATACCCCATCACCTTAAAGGGAACCTGTCATGTTGTTTTTTTAATATTAAACAGCTCTCAATGTGTTTCAAATAGTGCAATGTGCATCACTATCATGGTTTTAAAAACAAAAAGTTGCATGTATTTATCTTGAAAAAAGACTTTATAAACTTGGGTGAATGCAGACCTTGGAGAAGTGGGGGTGCAGGACCTGTGGTGATGTCACGATCATGTGACCATAATGGGCAGAGTATAGCAGAGGAGAAGTGGTGGTGCAGGACCTGTGGTGATGTCACAACCATGTGACTATAATGGGCAGAGTATAGCAAAGAGAAGTGGTGGTGCAGGACCTGTGGTACTGTCACGACCATGTGACCGAAATGGGCAGAGTATAGCAGAGGAGAAGTGGGGGTGCAGGACCTGTGGTACTGTCACGACCATGTGACCAAAATGGGCAGAGTATAGCAGAGGAGAAGTGGGGGTGCAGGACCTGTGGTACTGTCACGAACATGTGACCAAAATGGGCAGAGTATAGCAGAGGAGAAGTGGGGGTGCAAGACCTGTGGTACTGTCACGACCATGTGACCAAAATGGGCAGAGTATAGCAGAGGAGAAGTAGTGGTGCAGGACCTGTGGTAATGTCACAACCATGTGACTGAAATGGACAGAGTATAGCAGAGGAGAAGTGGGGGTGCAGGACCTGTGGTGATGTCACAACCATGTGACCAAAATGGGCAGCGTATAGCAGAGGAGAAGTAGTGGTGCAGGACCTGTGGCAATGTCACGACCATATGACCATAATGGGCAGAGGACAGCAGAGAGAAGTGGTGGTGCAGGACCTGTGATAATGTCACAACCATATGTGTTATGATTCAGTGACCGAGGAGGATCAAAAGGGGCAAAAATTAGGAAAACCCAGAGAATCACCAGAGTGGTTGGAAACTCAGCTGACTGCAGACCTGTAACTGACAACACAACTAGAAGTAGCCGTGGGACTTGCCTACGATGACCTAGTCGCCTCGACATTAACTAATTCTTCCTAAAGTGAGAAAAACAAGGAAAACTAATCTGCCTCGGAGCAGTCCCCCAAAGATATAGATAGCCCCCAAACATATAAAACTGGGGAGACAAGATGAAACACAGTACACAGGTAGAGAACAGATTCAGCAAAGATGAGACCCAAACTATCTATATAGGAAAGGACAGAAAAGAGCACAGTCTGCAGCCGCAATACCCTAAAACAAATAACACACCTGATAGGAAAAAAGCTGAGACCGCACGGCCTCTCCCCCACTATATTAGTACTCTGATGTTACTGGAATCCAAGAAAACACTAATATAAAGGAAGGACTAACATTAATACCAAGCATGACAAAACAAAAATACATTGCAGAATATGGAGCTGGGTACTCAGACATTCCCAGCAGGGAATGATCCAACTCCACCCAGAACTCCACACAAGCAATAAACAACAAGAAAATGGAAACAAACCAGCAAAATGTACAAAGATCAAACTTATCTGTTAGGAGTTCAGGTAGAAACAGAAGATAGGGCAGGCTCCAGAATGTCCACAGCACCACAGGAAACAACATTGATCACCGGCCCAGACCAAGAGAACACTACTCAGTTACATAGGCCCAGTCTGAGCAGCCTGATTACCAATCATCATCAGCTGTCTGGCTTCTGTTAAGCAGACCAATTCTCCTACCAGCACTGGCCACAAGAGGGAGACCCATCCCGGGACCCAGTCCAAATGTGTTCACAACACTTATGACCATAATGGGCTGAGCTCAGCAAAGAGAAGTGGTGATTAAGTTAAAAAAAAGAATTGTGCCTTAACTTGAGTGACTGTGACTGAACCCAGCAAAAGCACCGCTCCTATGACTGAAACCTAAGGTATGTACTGCCTTCACCTAACCTAAATAGATAAATACTTGTTATTTTTGTTTTTAAAACTGTTAGTAATGCACATTGCACCATTTAAAACACATTGAGGTCGGTTTAATGACACGACCGGTTCCCTTTAAATTCCCACACGTCAACATGCCTCTCAAAAATGGATCTCAGGATCATGGCAATTAAAAAGGTTGGACGAGTGATGCTGTGCGGGAGGATTTGGGAGGCCCCAAGAAGCCCTGGGTGGAGCTGAGCACGTCTCCTCCTTTTCTGGGAGCCTCACAAATTTGTCCAATATTGCTTCAGAAACAACCTGGTTTCTAATTGTGTATGAGACCCCACCTTACACCATTCTTACCAACTCTCCCAAAATGTTCTGTAGGCTCCTAGAAAAAGCAGAGACCTTCTGAACTCTTGGAAAAGTTATCAAATCTCCTACAACTTCCCAGAAAGCAGATCTCTTGGTAGGTCAGAGAATCTGTCAGCAGGTTTTTGTTATGAAATCTGAGAGCAGCATGATCTTGGGGCTAAGAGCCAGATTCCAGCTATGTGTTACTTATTAGGCTGAATGTTGTTTCAATAAAATCAGTATTTTATCAGCAGGAGATTATCACCACAGGGCTAGATGTCGCATGTCTCCTAATCAAACCTAGCCCCCACCACTGATTAGCAGCTTTCTGTCAGTGTACAGTGTACAGAGAAAGTTGCTAATCAGTGGTGTGGGTGGGGTTATACACAGTTCAGCATTTGAGTTCTTCTAGATCTGCAGCAGAAAAAACTGTGATTGTATCAAAACGACATCATGCAGCCCAGTAAGTGATACATCGTTAGAATCAGGGTCTCAGCCCCTACATCATGCTGCTCTTAGATTACATTTCTAAAATCTGCTGACAGATTCACTTTAAATGGGGGAAGTGTGTGAGAAGCAGACTGGTGTTTCAGTAGCTAGCGCTGCATAGTGGCTCAGTGGTTAGCACTGCACGGTGGCTCGGTGGTTAGCACTGTACGATGGCTCCGTGGTTAGCACTGTATAGTAGCTCAAGTGGTTATCACTGACAGTGGCTCAGTGGTTATCACTGCACGGTGTCTCAGTGGTTAGCACTGAACGGTCACTCAGTGGTTATCACTGCATGGTGGCTCAGTGGTTAACACTGCACGGTGGCTCAGTAGCTACCGGCCCTGCACGGTGGTTCAGTGGCTAGCACTGCACTGTGGCTCAGTGGCTAGCACTGCACGGTGGCTCAGTAGTTAGCATTGTACGATGGCTCAGTGGTTAGCACTGTATGGTGGCTCAAGTGGTTAGCACTGCACAGTGGCTCAGGGGTTAGCACTGTACAGTAGCTCAAAGGTTAGCACTGTACGGTCGCTCAGTGGTTAACACTGAACGGTGGCTCAGTGGTTATCACTACATAGTGGCTCAAGTGGGTAGAACTGTATGGTGGCTCAGTGGTTAGCACTGTATGGTGGCTTAGTGGTTAGCACTGTATGGTGGCTCAGTGGCTAGCACTGTATAGTAGCTCAGTGGTTAGCACTGTATGGTGGCTCAAGTGGTTAGCACTGTATGATGGCTCAGTGGTTAGCACTGTATGGTGGCTCAGTGGCTAGAACTTCACAGTGGCACAGTGGCTAGCACTGCACGATGGCTCAGTGGCTAGCACTGCACGGTGGCTCAGTGGTTAGCAGTGCACGGTAGCTCAGTGGTTCACACTGTATGGTGGCTCATTGGTTTGGTTAGCACTGCATGGTGGCTCAAGTGGTTAGCACTGTATGGTGGCTCAGTGGTTAGCACTGTATGGTGGATCAATGGCTAGCACTGCACAGTAGCTCAGTGGTTAGCACTGTATGGTGGCTCAGTGGTTAGCACTGTATGGTGACTCAGTGGTTAGCACTGTATGGTAGCACAGTGGTTAGCACTGTATGGTGACTCAGTGGTTAGCACTGTATGGTAGCTCAGTGGTTAGCACTGTATGGTAGCTCAGTGGTTAGCACTGTATGGTGACTCAGTGGTTAGCACTGTATGGTAGCTCAGTGGTTAGCACTGTAACCTCGCAGTGCTGGGGCCTGGGGTTCAAAATCTCACAAAGTACAACAACTTCTGCAAGTAGTGACTTCCTATGGGGACAGCGGTGATGTCTGTGGAACATAAGATGACCCTATATAAGTAAATTGAGAGTCCTGGAGGGGTCTATAAACAGGTGATGTGTGAAATGTCCTCCAAATCCTGACTTATATTGTATCATCTTTTGATGTAACTGTAAATATTTATCTTTAGATGATTTTTGTACTAATATCTAAAAAATATTATAAATAAGCTTTACGAAAATGATTTTTTTCACATAGTAACAGTAAGTGAACGATCAAAATGTTGGACGGCGTCCTCTCTAATGGGGCTTTATGTTTGCAATACACCTAAATCATGGAAGCTGCGTGCAATCAATCCGATTCCCGGCACACGCCGGCGTCTGCCCCGCGCCCTCACAAGTATTTCAGCTGTCATTTTCCTCTGCTTTGTCTGTCTGCAGGTGGCTGGCATACATACTGCTGCTTCTCCTGGATCTGATTATCTGTCTATTCACCTTACTGGGCCTGGCCAAGCAGATCAAGTGGCTGGTGATTGTGTGAGTATGCCCCCTTGTGTCCAATGTGTGTAATGCAGTCAGAATAAATGCAATTAGAGTGTAAGCAGAAATGGTTTGTAAACAATGTCTCTCCTGATGAGACAGTACTGCGATGTAAGATGCCTTAGGCAATGATGACACAGACATAAACGGACCTTGTGCACGAACAATATATTTGCAGTCCAATAGTTGCAAAATCTCAACTTTTTTGGAACGAGAAATGCACCCCCTTACCTCTTGGACCCCTTTATGGCTGCACAGGTTACACAAATTATATGAAGGTCATGTTCCCCCAAAATCAAAAAGTCCATGTTCTGCTGTGTTGGACTTTGATTACCCCATAGTTATATAGTATCCTACGTTCTATAACTGCGAAGGGATAAGTGATAAATATATAGGACAGGAGCTTATATTCAGATATCCAGATAAAGGCCATGTTCACACTTGAGGTTTTGGATCAAAAACTTCCCCAAATCTAGGCTATGATTTATTTTGCTGAATTTTTGGAGAAGAAACTGAATAGATAGTCTCCGAATCTTCTTCAAAAACCAAACACTTTGGCCCCAAGTCATCAAGACAGGCATTTTTTTGCCTTATGCTCAGCTTCTAACCCATGTTGTTGAAGTAGTTCTTAGTCCAATTAAAAGTTTCTGGGATTCATTCTACGGCACCAGTGAGAATTAAAGAAAAACATAGACATGTGATTTCCAAAGCTCTCCAAAGTAATGGAATGAAAATCAGATGTTTTAAACTCTTCAGAAATATAGTAACATGCGTAAATTTAGACGTTCTTTACATGTTAGCAAATAGTAGAATACATAACTGCATAATAAGTGCAGACACTCCCAGCATCCACCAAACTCAGCCACATCTCCTGAACAAGTCTTTGTTTAAAAAGTGAACAGGTCCACTCTCCACTCAAGACAGGCATTTTTTTTTCCACATATGCCATATGCTCAGCTTCTATACCATGTTGTTGAAGTAGTTCTTACTCTAATTAAAAGTTTCTGGGATTCAGTCTACGACGCCGGTGAGAATTAAAGAAAAACATAGACATGTGATTTCCAAGGCTGTCCAAATTAATTTAATCAGAATCAGATGTTTTATACTCTTCAGAAATATAGACGTAGCATGCATAAATTTAGGCGTTCCTTACATGATAGCAAATAGTAGAATACATAACTGCATAATAAGTACAGACACTCCCAGCATCCACCAAACTAAGCCACATCTCCTGAACAAGTCTTTGTTTAAAGAGTGAACAGGTCCACTGTCCACTCAAGACAGGCATTTTTTTCCACATATGCTCAGCTTCTAACCCATGTTGTTCAAGTAGTTCTTACCCAATTAAACGTTTCTGGGATTCATCCTACAGTGCCGGAGAGAATTGAAGAAATTCAAGGACAGGTGATTTCCAAAGCTCTCCAAATTAATGAGAATCAGATGTTTTATACTATTCAGAAATATAGGCATACCATGCATAAATGTAGGCGTTCCTTAGATGATAGCAAATAGTAGAATACATAACTGCATAAGTACAGACACTCCCAGTATCCACCAAACTAAGCCACAACCCCTGAACAAGTCTTTGTTTCAAAAATGAAATCCCACAACCTAGGGGCCTGAAAACATTAACTCCTAACTTTGCTTTGACACATGTGGACACCAGCTACAACATATATTTGTAGACAAAAAGACTGATGGCACTCGGAAAATGCAGTCTAAACAGGTGCAAACAAGTACATGACATATAATAACAAAAAAAATAGTTGCACTCTGAAATGCTAAAGCATGCAGAATATAGACATGCATTACTGCTTAAGAAAATCTAGGAAAAATTTAGATATTTCGTGTACAAAAATGGCAATTTCAATATCTGCACAGTAGCCACGTCAAGGCATATCTTGTTACTAAGAGCCTACACTAAACGGAAGCCTCTCTCTGCGTTACAAAACTCCATGTGTACGGGCGAGTAGGAACCTGCTACTGAAGAATAAAATCACCTGTGGCTAATGGGGGAGGGGTGCATGGTCAGAGGAAATGACTCCATAATTTAGACAATAAGACTAACGGCACAACCAAAGTAATGAGATATGCCATGACGTGGCTACTGGGCAGAAATTGAAATGGCCATTTTTTCATGCTAAATATCTCAATTTTTCCTAGATGTAAAGGGTTGCACAGTAAAAGGGCATGACTCCATAATCTAGACAAAAAGACTGATGGCACTCCCAAAGTAACGACATATGCCTTGACGTGGCTACTGGGCAGATATTGAAATGGCCATTTTTGTATGCTAAATATCTCGATTTTTGATAGATTTCCTTAAGCAGTAATGCATGTCTATATTCTTGCATTCATTGTTTGCATGTTTTAGCATTTCAGAGTTACAACTTGTTTTTGTTACAACGTATATTTATGTCCTTTTGTGTGAAGAAGACACCTTTTGAGGAAGAATTATGGTGGAAGGGGATGAGGGTAAAGCTAACCTGCTGAATGACTTTTTTTCTACGGTTTTTATACAAGAAAATGCCATGGCAGATGACATGACCAGTGATGCCATAAATTCACCCTTGAATATTACCTGCTTAACCCAGCAGGAAGTACGCCGCCGCCTCGAAATCACTAAGGTTGACAAATCTCCGGGCCCGGATGGCATACACCCCAGAGTACTACAGGAATTGAGTTCTGTGATAGATAGACCATTATTTTTAATCTTCTCAGATTCCTTAATAACAGGGTCGGTACCGCAGGACTGGCGCATAGCAAATGTGGTGCCAATATTCAAAAAGGGGACAAAAACTGAGCCGGGAAATTATAGGCCGGTAAGTTTAACCTCTACGGTTGGTAAAATCCTTGAGGGTTTCTTGAGAGATGCTATACTGGAGTATCTCAAGAAAAATAACCTTATGACAGAGTATCAACATGGGTTTATGAGGGATCGATCCTGTCAAACTAATTTGATCAGCTTCTATGAAGAGGTAAGTTCAAGCCTGGACCAGGGGAATGCAGTGGATGTTGTGTATATGGACTTTTCAAAAGCTTTTGATACGGTGCCACACAAAAGGTTGGTACATAAAATGAGAATAATGGGGATAGGGGAAAATATGTGTAACTGGGTTAAAAACTGGCTCAGTGATAGGAAACAAAGGGTGGTTACTAATGGTACGTACTCGGACTGGGTCTCAGTTCATAGTGGGGTACCACAGGGGTCAGTATTGGGCCCGCTTCTTTTCAACATATTTATAAATGACCTTGTTGGGGGCATGCGGAGTAGAATTTCAATATTTGCAGATGATACTAAACTCTGCAGGGTAATCAATACAGAGGAGGATAATTTTATATTACAGGGAGATTTATGTAAATTGGAGGATTGGGCTGAGAAGTGGCAATTGAAGTTTAATGTAGATAAATGTAAGGTCATGCACTTGGGTAGAGGAAATAACATTTATGATTATGTACTTAATTGTAGAACACTGGGTAAAACAGACACAGAAAAAGACTGGGGTGTATGGGTGGATGGTAAACTTCACTTTAGTGGACAGTGTCAGGCAGCTGCTGCCAGGGCTAATAAAATAATGGGATGTATTAAAAGAGGTATAAGTGTTCATGAAAAAAATATAGTTCTACCTCTGTACAAGTCACTAGTGCGACCGCACTTAGAATACTGTGTACAATTCTGGTCACCGATATATAAGAAGGACATAGCTGAACTGGAGAGGGTGCAGAGAAGACCACCAAGATTATTAGAGGAATGGGTGGGCTGCAATACCAAGACAGGTTATTAAACTTGGGGTTATTTAGTCTGGAAAAACGAAGGCTTAGGGGAGATCTAATCACAATGTATACATATATGAGGGGACAGTACAGAGACCTTTCCAAAGATCTTTTTACACCTAGGCCTGCGACTGGAACACGGGGGCATCCACTACGTCTTGAGGAAAGAAGGTTTAATCATAATCACAGACGAGGATTCTTTACTGTACGAGCAGAGAGACTATGGAACTCTCTGCCGCATGATGTTGTAATGAGTGATTCACTACTAACATTTAAGCAGAGCCTGGATGCCTTTCTTGAAAAATTTAATATAACCAGTTATGTATTAGATTTTATGACAGGGTATTGATCCAGGGAACTAGTCTGATTGCCGGATGTGGACGAAGGAAGGAAATTTTTTCCCCATTGGAACTTGTTTGCCACATTGGGGTTTTTTTGCCTTCCTCTGGATCAACATGTTAGGCTACGGGTTGAACTAGATGGACTTAGAGTCTCCCTTCAACCTTAAAAACTATGATACTATGATTATCAAAAGCTATTAAAGAAGGGGCCAACCATGTATTATTTAGTATATGAAATGGTATTATATATCAGTACCTCTGCTGAGGCACAGTAACCCCTCACTTACATCCTTGTCAGGGGTGCTATTTTAGTAGGTCCAGGGGTTGCAGCTCCACCCGGCTCCAGGCACGTTGGGGGTCCTAGTTTGACTCATTGTAGAAAACCAACACTACAAAACACCGAAACTGTGTGCAGAATTATTAGGCAAGTTGTATTTTAGAGGATTTTTTTTATTATTGATCAACAACTATGTTCTCAATCATCCCAAAAGACTCGTAAATATCAAAGCTTAATATTTTTGGAAGTTGGAGTGTTTTTTTTTATAGATTTGGCTATCTTAGGAGGATATCTGTTTGTGCAGGTAACTATTCCTGTGCAGAATTATTAGGCAACTTAATAAAAACCAAATATATTCCTATCTCACTTGTTTATTTTCACCAGGTAAACCAATATAACTACACAAAATTTAGAAATAAACATTTCTGACATGCAAAAACAAAACCCAAAAAATTAGTGACCAATATAGCCCCCTTTCTTTCTGATGACACTCAACAGCCGACCATCCATAGATTCTGTCATTTGCTTGATCTGTTTACGATGAACATTGCGTGCAGCAGCCACCACAGCCTCCAGACACTGTTCCCAGAGGTGCACTGTTTTCCCTCCCTGTAGATCTCACATTTTATGAGGGGCCGCAGGTTCTCTATGGGGTTCAGATCAGGTGAACAAGGGGGCCATGTCATTATTTTTTCATCTTTTAGACCTTTACTGGCCAGCCACGCTGTGGAGTAGTTGGATGCATGTGATGGAGCATTGTCCTGCATGAAAATCATGTTTTTCTTGAACGATACCGACTTCTTCCTGTACCACTGCTTGAAGAAGTTGTCTTCCAGAAACTGGCAGTAGATCTGGGAGTTGAGCTTCACTCCATCCTCAACCCGAAAAGGTCCCACAAGTTCCTCTTTGATAATACCAGCCCATACCAGTACCCCACCTCCACCTTGCTGGCGTCTGAGTCGGAGTGGAGCTCTCTGCCCTTTACTGATCCAGCCTCTGGCCCATCCATCTGGCCCATCAAGAGTCACTCTCATTTCATCAGTCCATAAAACCTTTGAAAAATCAGTCTTAAGATATTTCTTGGCCCAGTCTTGACGTTTTATCTTATGTTTCTTGTTCAAAGGTGGTTGTTTTTCAGTCTTCCTTACCTTGGCCATGTCCCTGAGTATGGCACACCTTGTGCTTTTTCATACTCCAGTAACGTTGCAGCTCTGAAAAATGGCCAAACTGGTGGCAAATGGCATCTTGGCAGCTTCACGCTTGATTTTCCTCAATTCATGGGCTTTATTTTGCGCCTTTTTTGCCCAGCACGCTTCTTGCGACCCTGTTGGCTATTTGCCATGAAACGCTTGATTGTTCGGTGATCATGCTTTAAAAGTTTGGCAATTTCAAGACTGCTGCATCCCTCTGCAACACATTTCACAATTTTGGACTTTTCAGAGCCCGTCAAATCTCTCTTCTGACCCATTTTGCCAAAGGAAAGGAAGTTGCCTAATAATTAAGCACCCCTTATATAGGGTGTTGATGTCATTACACCGCACCCCTCCTCATTACAGAGAGGCACATCCCCTGATTTACTTCATTGGTAGTTGACTCTCACTATACAGCTTGGAGTAGGACGACATGTATAAAAAGCATCATGTGATCACAATACTCATTTGCCTAATAATTCTGCACACAGTGTATGGTAGTTGGAGGCCCTTTTGGAGAATTTGCATTGGGACCCACAAACTCCAAATTCCGCCAGTGCCTTATATCATCATTAGGAAGTAAATTCAGTAGAAGGAAACGTCTTTTACCCATTACAAAATCAATGACACGGTCATTCAATCAGTGAAGAGGATTGATTGGAAGACGGGGGATGGAGGTCATCCTATAAATCTCTTCGCTTTAGACCAAAATGATCCCGTGAAAAAAACAAAGAAACTAGAATTTAGCTGCTTCGGTGGCCACTTTTATGAGATGCATTCATCATTTCAGCTTTGGTTCTGCCGCTTTGGTGGAGCTACTTCCACAGCTATAGGAAAGCATTGATCGGCTGGGATTCTGTCCGCTCAGCATTTGCTGATCTATATATTTATCAGATCTTATGGATCGAGCTTATGGGACACAATGGCTCGGAGATGTCCAATATATTCAATTATCCATATGTAATTGGATTCAAAACGATGATGTCATGGATCTCTTAGAAACTAAGATTAGCCAGATTCTTCTTAAAGGAGTTTTCCACCTTTGAAAACATTTTTCTTACCGAAATGCATTCATTTTTTGGCTAAAAATCATTTTTCATAGTTGCTTTCATTAACAATTTGGCACCATTTGCCTTCTATAGCCTCGGTGTTGCACTGTCTATTACTGGCTAAAGAATGAGTTAACTGAGAATCTATCAGTGAGCTCATTCTGGAAGAATTTCTAACACTTTAATATTTGTATTTTTTGGGCTGATGTGTCCATTTGCAGTCAAGTTCTTGCAAATTACAATTAGCTAGATTTTTCTTAAAGGAGTTTTCCACCTTTATTCTTACCTAAATGCATGTATATTTTGGCTAAAACTTATTTTTTATACTTGGGTTTCATTAACAATTTGGCATGATTTGCCTTCTATAGCCTCTGTGTTGCACTGTCTATTACTGTCTGTACAAGGAGTTAAAGGAGTTAACTGGGAATCTATCAGTGAGCTCATTCTGGAAGAATTTCTAACACTTTTATAACTGTCTATTTTAGTTGATTTATGACCACAGACCACATTAAATGTAAATGCACAGGGATATAATTGGGTTTTATTAAAATTTGGCACGATTTGCCTTCTATAGCCTCTGTGCTGCATTGCCTATTGAGGGCTGTAGAATGAGTTAACTGAGAATCTGTCAGTGAGCTCATTCTGGGAGAGTTTCTAACACTTTTATATTTGTCTTTTTTTAGCTGATCTGTACATTTGCAGTCAAGTTCTTGCAAAGTACAATCAGCTACATTTTTCTTAAAGGAGTTTTCCACCCTTGAAAACATTTTTGTTACCTAAATGCATGCATATTTTGGCTAAAACTCATTTTTTATACATGGGTTTCATTAGCAATTTGGCACGATTTGCCTTCTATAGCCTCTGTGTTGCACTGTCCATTACTTGCTGTAGATTGAGTTAACGGAGAATCTATCAGTGAGCTCAATCTGGAAAAAAGTTCTAAAACTTTTATATTTGTCTTTTTTAGCTGATTTATGACCACAGACCACATTAAAGTTGAGTGTGCATGGAAACAAAGTCTGTAAGAGCAAAATTTTCAATGAAACCTAATTGAGAAATTGATTTTTAGCCCCTAAGAAATAATCAATGTAACCAGAGGTGGATATCTCTTTAAATCATGGATTCTATAAGGCGCAGTACTTAGCTATTACTGGTGAAGCTGACAGACTGACATTCCTCTAAGGATGTTCTGTGTCTTCCCAGCAAACTTCTGTCTTCTAATATATATTCATGGCTGTCATTGTCTTGTTTGCACAACTGTCTACGTTCACACAAAGACATATTGTGTTCTGAGGACGTGAACGTTGAGTCTCGTTGGTTGCCATTGTTACCAGCAGAACCTAATGGGAAATATGAAAGAATGTAATATTCTATTTCAAAAAGTTTTACTTTGCCAAAAAATGTTCTATGTCCCGGGATATTAACAAACTGTACAGTCAGAGTCCTTATATATGTACCGTATATGTATCACAGCAGCCAATGGTGAGAATAACGAGGATTCTAGAACTCTCCTAATCATGGCATTATATTCATACACGAAACATAAAATAAAGAATGTCCCCAAAATCTCCACCCAAAAAGAACTCACTATGTAATATTTATCTATTTATCTACAGTATCTATCTATCTATCTATCCCTCTATCTATCTATCTATCTATCTATCTATCCATCTATCTATCTATCTATCTATCTATCTATCTATCCATCTATCTATCCCTCTATCTATCTATCTATCCCTCTATCTATCTATCCCTCTATCTATCTATCTATCTATCCCTCTATCTATCTATCTATCTATCTATCTATCTATCCATCTATCTATCTATCCATCTATCTATCCCTCTATCTATCTATCCCTCTATCTATCTATCCCTCTATCTATCTATCCCTCTATCTATCTATCTATCTATCTATCCCTCTATCTATCTATTACCTATCTATCTATCCCTCTATCTATTATCTATCTATCTATCCCTCTATCTATCCCTCTATCCCTCTATCTATCTATCTATCTATCTATCCCTCTATCTATCTATCTATCTATCTATCTATCCCTCTATCTATCTATCTATCCCTCTATCTATCCCTCTATCTATCTATCCCTCTATCTATCTATCCCTCTATCTATCCCTCTATCTATCTATCCCTCTATCTATCTATCCCTCTATCTATCTATCTATCCCTCTATCTATTATCTATCTATCTATCCCTCTATCTATCTATTTATCCCTCTATCTATCTATTTATCCCTCTATCTATTATCTATCTATCCCTCTATCCCTCTATCTATCTATCTATCCCTCTATCTATCTATCTATCTATCTATCCCTCTATCTATCCCTCTATCTATCTATCTATCCATCCATCTATCTATCTATCTATCCATCTTATCCATCTATCTATCTATTATCTATCTATCTATCCCTCTATCTATCCCTCTATCTATCTATCTATCTATCTATCCCTCTATCTATCTATCTATCCCTCTATCTATCCATCTATCTATCTATCCCTCTATCTATCCATCTGTCCATCTATCTATCTATCCATCCATCTATCTATTATCTATCTATCTATCTATCCTTCTATCCATTTATCTATCTATCTATTCTTTATCTATCTATCTGTCCCTCCATCTATCTATCCCTCTATCTATCTATCCCTCTATCTATCTATCTGTCTATCTATCCCTCTATCTATCTATCTATCCCTCCATCTATCTATTTATCTATCTATCCCTCTATCTATCTATCTATCTATATCTATCTATCCTCCATCTATCTATCTATATCTATCTATCTATCTATCTATCTATCCCTCTATCTATCTATCCCTCCATCTATCTATTTATCTATCTATCCCTCCATCTATCTATTTATATATCTATCCCTCTATCTATCTATCTATCTATCTATCTATCTATCTGTCCCTCTATCTATCTATCTATCTATTTATCTATCTATCCCTCTATCTATCTATCTATACCTCTATCTATCTATCTATTTATCTATCTATCTATCTATCTATACCTCTATCTATTTATCTATTTATCTATCTATCTATCCCTCTATCTATCTATCTATTTATCTATCTATCTATCTATCTATCCTTCTATCTATCTATCTATCCCTCTATCTATCTATCTATCCCTCTATCTATCTATCCCTCTATCTATCCCTCTATCTATTTATCTATCTATCTATCCCTCTATCCCTCTATCTATCTATCTCTCTATCTATCTATCTATCCCTCTATCTATCTATCCCTCTATCTATCTATCTATCCCTCTATCTATCTATCTATCTATCCCTCTATCTATCTATCTATCCCTCTATCTATCTATCTATCCCTCTATCTATCTATCTATCTATCTATCCTTCTATCTATCTATCTATCTATCTATCCCTATCTCTACAGTATATTCATAATACTGTACATTTGTGCATAGGCAGTTTCAATAGTACATGTGCTAAATTGAAAAGTCCTAAAGGGAAAGGGATTACCCACAACCAGAGAAGAAGAGAATATAATGGAGCATTTTTGTAGTTTCAAACGCTGCGACCTTCTACTGCCGGACACTACAGGACTGTTGGTCATGTATGAAAAAATTGTGACAGATTTCCTTCCTATTACAAAATGATGGAAAGAAACACAGATATGTTTATGAATTAATTGAAAACGCTGTTTACCATTAATCTTTTGATTCTACTCTTACCTTTTCTGGGTAAATGTACAATGCTGATTGTGGCTTCATCTAATTTACTAAGTATGGACCTTCCCAAGCCCCTGCAGACTGTCATGATTACTATTGATCTCGCCAATATCCCTTCATCCAGTAAAGGGATTCCTCCCAAATGTCATTTTTAAGTATAAAGAGCTGAAGTTAATTATGGCTAAACATCTTGGACATTACATTACTTATCCTCATCAATGTAATGACAAAGTGGTTTTTGCTGAGTCTTCACTTCTAATCCCCATTAGACTCCTGTCCCATGCAGGATCTGCTGGCTAAGAACTATTGGATTATTAAATGGAGCTTGTGACATATAACAATAGAGACGGTCATTTGTCTGTTGAACCAATAGTCAATGACTTGTGTCCTATTAATTTCCTGGACATTAGTCTCCGTAATGTAACTGATGCCTGGAGGGTCTCTGAGCTGCAGCCCCAAATGTTGCATTGTGAAATATAGCTTGTAGTGATCTATCATGTTGGCCAACAAGCAATTGTAGCAATTTTTGGAAGGAATAGTATAGAGAACCAATAGGAACTGTCACAATGACTATGGGGATGGCAGGAAAACGGGGCTCCTAATCTGACCTTTAGGGTATGTGGCCTTATGCTTTCCCTAATCTCAGGGATACTCCTAATGGTGGAGACGCAGGAAACCGGGGTTCCTAAGCTTATCCTCAGGCTAGGGGGCCCTATGCAATCCCTAACCTCAGAAATACTCCTAATGGTAGAGAGACAGGAAACCAGGCTCCTAAGCTGACCCTCAAGCTAGAGGGCCCTATGCTATCCTTAGCCTCAGGGATACTCCTAATCGTGGAAAGGTGTGAGTCACCTTCCTTGCCATGCTCTCGAGCAGCCCTGATCTAATACTTCCACCCCCTCCCTCTCCCCCAGAGGAGACCAGGAAAGTTTCTTTTTTCTTTTTCACCACTGGTGAAATGTGTTTTACCAACACACGGGATGTATATAACTATAATACGATGTTGCATTAATTGCATAACAAACTTGTTAGAGACAATATATAGATGACGTTCTTTTGTATTAATCTCTCCCGACAGAATGACCGTTGTCAGCTTCTTTGTACTTTTATTGAGCTGGGGAACGATGGGACTGGAGATGGCCACAGCCGTGGTAGGTTTTTCTGCTTTTCGTAAAGTTTAGCATTTTGTTTGTAATTTACATTCATACAGCCTAATTCGCTATAATAAAAGGTTTAATAATATCCTACAGCACGTCACACTTTAACCAAGAGTGAAAAAAGGGGTCTAAGGGGGAAGCTATTCTCCTAGCGAAGAATGACACACTATTCCAGCATGCCAGTGGTGAGGAGACTTTAAGCCACAATGCTCCTCTGGGAAATATGCAAATTGTCTCTTCAGTGAGGAATTAGACAAAGCTTCCCCTTAGACCCCACCTTAGCCTCTCATACAGCCCGATCAGATCTTATACTTTGCACTGGCGAGGGACAACTATCCCAAAACATAGTTTCTGCAAATTGAGGTTCTGATCTGGCATAAATCCTAAGAAATATGACAAGGATCATTAAAGGGTCGCTTTTGACTTTTAGGATTGCTACCTCCAATAGGTAACGCTAGAGTTTGTCTACTTCCTCACTGAAGAGACAATTTGCATATTTCCCAGAGGAGCATTGTGGTTTAAAGTCTCCTCACCACTGGCATGCTCTCTGGTGAAAACACCTAAAAAGCGTGTGTAATCCACACATAAGAACATTAATAAAGATTTTTCGAAGCCAAATACTAGGAAGTATCAAAAACAAAGCAGCATTATGTAAAGCATGACATATAAAATAGAGACAAAAACTGTAGAGTCAAAAAGGCAATAAAAACGTATGTAAAAAAAGCGCAATGAAAAACACAAGTTGTTGTGAATGTCGTCTGTGTGGGTGCTGTTTTGAAGCTCCTTCTGGTGGCCAGGAATGGTAGTGGAGCTGAATCGGAGCCCGTGACTGAGACAGGTGTCGGGGTTAATTGGGAATTAGGGAAGTCCTATTGCAGTCAAGTCTGGCCTATGTAGGAGAGCACCTTTTGCCTTGCTGGCGCCAGTTATAATTGTATATTCTGCAGTCTCTGTTCCTGGCTTGGAGTGCTGTCCGTCCCTGTTTCCCTGAGCAAGACTTCTGCAGATAAGTTCTCAGTTTTCTCCTTGCTTCCTGGTTTACACCTTGGGGTGGTTGTTTTTCCTTGTTTTGCTTTATATCTATTTTCTTCCAGGTGAAGTTTGGTTTCTTTTGAGTGTGAGTATGTGGGTTCCCCCTGTGCTAGCTTTCCTGCAGGAAAAGGTTTTTCTCCCTGTCTAACTGTATTTTTGTGGGGTTTTTTGGTATGTCGTTCTCCCATTATTTACAGGAGTACCTGATATAGTGGGGGTGAGGTCGTTCGACCTCCAGGGCCATTTTTTACTATCAGAAGTTTGGTATTTTTCTACAGGGATTTTGTACTGACCACAATCAGTTTCCTTTCCTTTTCTTTCTATCAAGGTAGTTGGGCCTCGCCTTTGCTAAATCTATTTTTCCTATCTGAGTATTGTGTTTTCCTACATCACCGTAATCTTTATATGTGGGGGGCTATCTATTTCTTTGGGGACTTCTCTGAGGCAAGGTAGATTTCCTCATTTCTCTCTGTGAGGCGTAGCTAGTTTCTTAGGCTGTGACGAGGCGTCTAGGTTTTTAGGAACGCTCCACGGCTACTTCTAGTGTGGTCTGAATGGGTATTGCAGTCAGCCCAGGGTCCAGCTACTCCTGTTTTCTTGGTGTTTTTTCACCAATGGGAGTTTTTTGCAAGTAATCTAATTTACGTGATGGGTGCAGAAATTCGGTCAAAAAAGCTCATCGTAGGACCGTAGCCTAATGGGGAAAACTTCCATGACTCCTGGAAGAGTTTGCAAATCTGCCCAGTGCCCCCCCAAAGTCTCCCCTCATTACATGGAGGGCTGCCTTTCCTACACAAAGTTGGGGACTAGAAATGGGAATGAAAGACAAGTGATATGGAATGAGTATGAAAAAGAAATGTCCTGGACCAGCATCATGTCAAGGTTTGCACATATGATACAAAGTTCCAGTCTATGTTCTTCTTAGACCTCTCTCTCGAGAAAAGAACAACAATGTGGATCACTTTCTACTCCAGAAACATCTGCAGAAATGCAACCTTACATTGATGACATCAGTAACCTCAGCGCGCTGCAGATATCAGGCTCTGCTAAACCCACCAGGGATAATTAGGATTATAATGCAATTGTGCCGTCATGGACTAGGGTGGCTAATGGGTGAGCTGTCTATAAGGCCCCGTACAAAAAAATGCACGGGGGGCACATTCCGTGTTGACCAGCCGTGTAACCATCCATTAGCTATCTGCTTGACATGTACCAGACAAAAATGCATGACACTGAAATTAATGGGTATATATATATATATATATATATATATATATATATATATATATATATATGTGTGTTAATCCCTTCACCCTGGGTGATTTTTCCATTTTCCCCATTCTTTTTTTTCCTCCCCCCCTTTCAAGTGGCCTAACTTTTTATTTTTCAGTCAATCTTGCCATATGAGGGCTTATGTTTTGCGGGACGAGTTGTACTTTTGAATGACGCCATTCATTTTACCGTACTGGAAAATGGGGGAAAAAACTTATAAATGTGGAGAAATAGTGAAAAAAGTGAAATTCCACAATTATTTTTTTTTAATTCACCCTGTTCACTATATGGTAAAACTGATGTGTGGGTGTGATGCCTCAGGTCCGTATGAATTTGTAGATACCAAACATGTATACTTTTACTTTTATCTAAGGGTGAAAAAAAATCAGCCGTTTGTCCAAAAAAGAAATGCACTTTTGTAGCCATTTTCCGAAACTCATAGTGTTCTCATTTTTCCGAATCTGAGGCTCAGCGATGGCTCTTTTTTTGTGTCTTGACCTAATGTTTTTAATTATACCATTTTTGTGTACATGTGATGTTCTGATCGCCTGTTATTGTATTTTAATACAATGTTGCTGCAACCAAAAAAAACTTAATTTTGGTGTTTGGAAATTTTTTTTCTCGACAAGCCCTTTGCTGATCAGATTAATTGATTTTATATTTTGATATATTTTTTAGTTATGATGTCAGCTATGTGTCTGCTGGCATCAAGCCCAGGGGTTAATAATGGAGAGGCATCTATCAGACACCCCCATTACTGTGCGTTGCCTGGGGCCCCTTGGGCTGCCTGGGGCCCCGTGGGCTGCCTGGGATCCTGTGGGCTGCCTGAGGTCCTGTGCGCTGCCTGGGGTCCCTGAGGTATATGGAGGGGTATAATCTGACCTAGGCCAATTTATACCCCGGGGTATAGCTTGGGCTAGGCCAGAATATACCCAGGGTATAATCTGGCCTAGGCTACTTTAACCCCGGGTATATTCTGGGCGGGGGGTTAGTCTGGTCTGTTACACCGGGTCACGCTGCGCTGTATGAGATCCGGCGCCTAAAATAAATGGTGACATCAGCAACATTACCTCTGTTCAGAGTCATTCCGGGTCACGCTGTGCTGCCTGAGACCTGGCGCCTTTGAAGATAAGTGACATCAGCACCATTACCGCTGTTCAGAGTCACCAGGTCACTCCAGGTCACGCTGTGCTGCTTGAGACCCGTCGCCTCTGAAGAGCAGTAACGTTAATGATGTCACCGCTCTTCAGAGCAGCGTGACTCGGAATTGCCTGTAAGCCAACTCCTTTACACAAATTTTAATGAGCATGTGTGTGAACGTGCCTCCAGTACATGTGAAAATGGACACAACCCGTACTGGAAACACAGATGTGTGAAGGGGGCCTAAAACCAAGTAGATACCGTGTTTTTCCAAAAATAAGACCTCCCCCAAAAATAAGCCCTAGCAGGGATTTTCAGCATTTTCGGAGAAAGGCTTAAATATAAGCCCTCCCCCGAAAATAAGCCCTAGTCGCGGATCAATAATGAAGTGTCCGTGCAGCTAAAAAAGTTAGGCCCCTTTCACATTGCGTTTTTCTCTACATCCACAGGTCCCGTCGGGGCATCCGTCCGGACTGCCCCTCCCCCACTCTGCAAAGCGTGCTCCAGACGCATGCGCCCGACAGGGCCATTCACTGTTATGGAGCGCACTGCGTTAGCGTGTGCTCTGTTTTGTGCCATTTGTTGCACATATACGTTTCTGCAGACGGACACCCGAACGTACTCCTCTACGTTCGGGTGTCCGTCTGCAGAAACGTTTATGTGCAAAAAATGGCACAAAGCATAGCACACGCTAACGCAGTGCGCTTCATAACAGTGAATGGCCCTGTTGGGCGCATGCTAGTGATGTGTCGGTCGCGAACGATCCGACACAAAGATCCGGCTCCCTGCTGTGAACGACAGGAGCCGGATCACTAATGTGAGCCACTAAAAATATCTAAACGGCTCTTTTCGCCGTCAAACCCCGCCCACCCGAGGCTAAACTCTGCCTACTCAGCAATCTAATTGGCTGCTTGTAAGTGGGTGGGGCTTAGCCGCGGGTGGGCGGGGCTTTGGCGGCGTCACTATAGTCTTAAATATGTGTTCACAAATATATTTAATAAGGAGCCGAGAACGAGCTGAAAGATCCGGCTCTTTTTGGTGAACGGAGCCATAGGAACTGGATCACCAAAAAGTGCCAGACTGTCCATCACTAGCGCATGCGTCCAGAGCACGCTTTGCAGAGTGGGGGAGGGGCGGTCCAGACGAATGCCCCGACGGGACCTGTGGACGTAGAGAAAAACGCAATGTGAAAGGAGCCTTACAGATACTGCAGGACACTTCATTATAGACAGCGGCACCCGGCAATCACTCACCAGACACCGAGCAGCAGGACCTGCAGTGATCACACACCTGCACACATCAGCTCTCACACACCAGATCACACACACACACACACACACACCAGATCTCACACACAAACATCGGATCGCACACACAGTCAGATCGCACACATAAGCAGATTGCACACACAAACATCGGATCGCGATCTCTTCTCGCCGGGAGAATCCTGAGAGGCAGTGCAGTGGAGCGCAAAGAACAGGACCTGCGGCCGGACACGTGACTTGCTCTCATTCCCTGCTGCCGTAAGTGCTGGATGTGATGTGTGTGTGTGTGTGTGTGTCAGTAATCTGCTGTGTGTTCCTGTGATCGGATGTGTGTATCTGTGATCGGCTGTGTGTGCCTGTGATCGGCTGTGTGTATCTGTCATCGGCTGTGTGTGCCTGTGATAGGATGTGGGTATCTGTAATCGGCTGTGTGTGCCTGCGATCGGATGTGTGTATCTGTGATCGGCTGTGTGTGCCTGCGATCGGATGTGTGTGCCTGCGATCGGATGTGTGTATCTGTGATCGGCTGTGTGTGCCTGCGATCGGATGTGTGTGCCTGCGATCGGATGTGTGTATCTGTGATCGGCTGTGTGTGCCTGCGATCGGATGTGTGTGCCTGCGATCGGATGTGTGTATCTGTGATGGCTGTGTGTGATCTGCTGTGTATATCTGTGATCTGCTCTGTGTGTGCCTGCGATCGGCTGTGTGTGCCTGCGATCTGCTGTGTGTGTGTGTGTGTGTGTGCCTGTGATCAGCTGTGTGTGCCTGCGATCTGCTGTGTGTGATCTGCTGTGTATACTTGCGATCTGCTGTGTGTGTGTGTGTGTGTGTGTGTGTGTGATCTGCTGTGTGTGAATAATCTGCTGTGTGTGTGATCTGCTGTGTGTGTCTGGGATCTGCTGTGTGTGTCAGTGTGTCAGCCAGCAGCAGGGTAAAACGGCGTGCAGCACTGACCGGAGATCACAGGGAGGACCTGGGAGCCACGCAGACGTCCTGGTCTTTTGAGTATGAGTCTCCTGGGAAGTGGGGGGGGGGGGGTTCTGCTTTTTTGGGGGGGTAAACTTACCCCCAACCGTGTTTCTCCAAGAATAAGACCTCCTCCAAAAATAAGCCCTAGTGCTTTTTTGGGGGGCAAAAAAAATATAAGACAGTGTCTTATTTTTGGGAAAAACATGGTAGTACCAATAAATACCAAGAAGGGGGACATGACTGATCCCTGAGACACACACAAAAGAAATCTTTAATTACATACTTCTGAGTTTTTATTGTAATAAAAGACAATAAGTGATCACAGAAAAGGAGGAGCCTAATGGAGACAGTGCTCGGATACTTATTCCCCTCTGAACCATGGACCAATCACAGCAGTCGGGGTGTGATAGAAGTGTAAAAATTCCCCGCCTATCAGTGATACCTGATCACCATGACATGATTCAGTTATAAGACAAGATGTATATCACAGGAATAAACTTTTTCCTGCCAAGAGATGCATGAATGTCTTCTGTAAATACTTAATGAGTGCACATTCCCTTATTAGGCATAAATCCTTGACACATAAGAAGCCATTGTGAAATAATAGAATCCATAGTTCTTATAGTGTCCATCTTGCCTTATAGCTAATGATGTCATAGGGTTCAGCTAACACTGATGGCCGGGGAAGTTTCTCATCTCTATATACACCCCTGCGGATCTTATTGGTTCATAGTTCAGAGGGGACTTTTCCTTTGTGGCCAATTTAATAAGATTTGTTTTACGAGCGCTTGGGAAATCAATACAGCGCACACGATTAGTATGGTGTACTCAAAGAATTCTCCTTTATTAGTACATGTGACCAGTTTATATGGGGTATATAATTGGTCACGTGTACTAATAAAGCAGAATTCTTTGAGTACACCATATTAAGCAGTGTGTGCTGTTCGTAAAACAAATCTTATTCATTTGGAGTTCAAAAGGCATAGAAGGAGTGTCTTTAGCTGACACCATGAACTAGTACAATTTTACAGTGGGGTCCAGGGCTGCCTCCCACATTGGAATATTTTCTGTAATTGATGCTCACTTTCTACACATTCGTAATGTATCTTTGGCTGAATACATGTCAGTGACAATCAGAGTCTACAGAATCAAGGCAGCTTCTCCCTTGAAGACAACCTCCCGGGGTGTTCTCCGCACCGGGGATGTAAGTCCAAATCTCTGTTTTCAGATGTATCAATTGTCAGCAACTGCTCTGTGTCTTTCATTTGCTCTCTGCTGGAGGGTCCTCCCGCCTCTATTCTCTTCTCTGTCCTGCCCGCTTGCCCATCAAATCCGGTGAAGCGAGATAATTTAATTGGTCTATTTTATGTGCTGGGTCAGTGGTTCCCCCCTCACCCACCCACCCCTCACCCTCTGTCACATCTGTCAGCCTTAATTAGCTTCCAAAACTAGGTATTAACGCGGTCCTACTGAACCAGAATCACACTGCCCAATTCGCAGACACCTCCTCTGCCATCCCCCACCCTGCCAGCCATGTTTAACTCCCAGTGGGTCCGGAGTTCAAGTTCGTTACTATTATGGGAATAGTAAAAGTGAAGGAAGGTGCTTCCAGTCAATGAATACTGAAATGTGAAAGCGTTCGTCTGCTCTGCCAATTGGGAAAACAGCGGGAAGAGATGTTCTCCGGCATGCAACGTAAGCGCATAGCTATGGATTCAACAATGGTCACTCAATTCTCATTCATTGAGATATGATGTAGGTGTTTCCTACCTGCCTAGAAATAATAATAAGGTTCTATGGGGAAGGGAGGGGAGGAGCTAGAGGCAGAAACAAATATTCTGCTGCAAGTTCCCCTGAAACAGCACTTGCAGCTCTACTTAGAACATTATGAGCACCAACTGCCGTCTCCTATCTCAGAAATGAAGAAATCTATACTCACTGAAGAATTGAGAGAAGGACCTTTATTTAATAAGATATATTACAAAGTTTATTATTTTCAACTGTATTATTGATTTATGTATAAAAAATACTCTTTAACACTAGAAGTCCCAGGAATTTCGAGCTCCATAGGGTTCCAATGGTAGAAATGTTAAATGACCTCTCTCTGGGACTTCTAGTGTTAATGCCCTTAGTAATGGAAGCAGATCAAAAAATGAATATACACTTTCGTCACTCCAATAGATAGATATAGTTGGTGAAATAAGTATTGAACACGTCACCGATTTTCTAAACAAATATATTGTAAAGTTTTAATGACATGAATGGCTCATCAAAATTAAACCATACATGTCCATAAATTAAGTTACAGTGGGTGAAATAAGTATTGAACACGTTACCAATTTTGTAAATAAAAATATTTCTAAAGGTGCTATTGACATGAATTTCTCAGCAGATGTCGGTAACAACCCATCCAATCCACACAGGCAAAGAAATCAAATCATAGATGTCCATAAATTAAGTGATGTGTAATAATGAAAAATGACACAGGGAAAAAAGTAATGAACATATGAAGAAAGAGAAATGTAATAGCCATGGAAAGCCATGACACCAGCTGAAATTTATCAGTAATTAGAAAGCAATCCTGCCACTTAGTGACAAATATCAGCTGGTTCAACTGATGGTCTATAAAAAGGTGTCTCACTACAAAGGTGCCACACAAGAAATATCTTAGGATGGGTAAAACCAGTGAGCTGTCTCAAGACCTTTGCAACCTTATTGTTGTAAATGCACTGATGGCATTGGTTACAGAAGAATTTCTAAACTACTGAAGGATCCAGTGAGCTGTACTGGGACCATAAGCCGGGAGTGGAAAGAACATGATTCCACCATAAATTGGCCGCAACTAGGTGCTCCCCTTAAGATTTCAGACACATGATGGAAAACAATTATCAGAAGAGTTGTCCAAGAGCAAAAGACCACCTGTGGAAAGCTACAGAAAGACCTAGAATCAACAGGTACAATAAGTACAGCAAACAATAAGTAATGCACTCCCCCTCCATGACCTTTATGCACGCTCACCACGCAAGACTCCATTGCTGAACTAAAAGCATGTTGAAGCACGTTTAAAGTTTGCTCAATAACATTTAGACAAGCCTGTGAAATACTGGGAGAATATAGTCTGGTCAGATGAGACCAAAATTTAACTCTTTGGATGCCATAATACATACCATATTTGGAGGTCAAAAGGCAAATCACCCCAAAAACACCAACAGCGAAGTGTGGAGGAGGTAACATCATGGTGTGGGGCTGATATTCAGCATACGGCACTGGCAAACTTCATATGGTTGAATGAAAGATGAATGGAGAAATGTACCGAGATATTCTTGATAAAAATCTGCCAGGATGATGAAGATGAAACGAGGGCGGACATTTTAGCAACAAAGTAATCCCAAACACACAGCCAAGGAAACTCTCAATTGGTTTAAGAGAAAGAAAATAAAGCTGCCAGAATGGCCGAGACGATCACCGGAGCTGAATCCAACAGAAAATGTATGAAAGGAACTAAAGCTCAGAGTTCATAGAAGGAATTCACTGGACTTTCAGGATTTGAAGAGTGTTTGTGTGGAAGAATGGGCCAAAATCACACCTGAGCAAGGCAGGCGACTAGTTTCTCTCTAGAGGAGGCATCTTGAAGCTTATTCAGCAACAAAGGCTTTCGTATGAAGTATTAAATAAATTTCAGTAAGCGTGTTCAATACGTTTTCCCAAAAATTCTCATTATTACACATAATTTATGGAAATCTATGGTTTAATTTCTTTGTCTGTGTGGATTGGATGGGTTGTTACCGACATCTGATGATAAATTCATGTCAATAGCACTTTTAGAAATATATTTATGTAGAAATTGGTGACGTGTTCAATACTTATTTCACCCACTGTATGTGTGTGTATATTTTTAAAAGGGTTTTATGTATTTAGATTGCTTAGACTAACAGGTTTCTTGGTATTACTGGAAATTCTGTATTCATTTTTTCTTAGTTTAGGGCATCCTACCTTTTTGTTTACACAGCCTCCATAAAGATCTATGTGTTTACGCAAAGCGGTAGGATATTTTTGATGAAAGGTGGTTCACAAATTTCTTTTTTTTAATTGTAGATGCATCTGAGCAATGAACATGGGATGCAAAAGTGTTCAAACCCTTTAAGCCAAATGAAAAGTAAATTTCAATATTGGATTTTCTTTTTCCTTTCTGTGCAGGGATTGAGTGATTTTTGCTCGGATCCGGATGCCTTTGTGTTAAATCAAACCCAAGTGGTCACAAATATCAGTCCAGGTAAGTATTTCCAGTTGGAATTGTTATTCCTTTGTGTCCTCGTATCTTTGATCCTGATCCAGAATGCTCCACCCTGTTACAGAATGAGTGAAAAGTAGGAGTTTGGGAAGAAGTAGAGGGTTAATGGTCATATTAAGCGATGGATTATGGTTTTTAAACAAGTAGTACAGCTTTAAGAGCAATTTATTTTTAATGTTGTGATGCTGATTCCTGCTATGTGTCACTTATTGGCCTGTGTGCTGTTGTTTAATAATATCACTGTTTTATCAGCAGGAGATTATCACTGGAGGACTAGGTGTCTTGTGCCTCCTGGTCCATCCCTGACTCCAGCACTGATTAGCAGCTTTCGTTCACTATTCATTGTAGAGAGAAATGTGTCAATCAGTGGTGTGGACGGGGTTACACAAGGATCAGCATTCCAAGCTCTGCTAGAACATCAGTACCGAAAATAGTGATTATATCAAACTGACAGCATGAAGATGTCACGAGTATGTCACACCCTGATGAGACCTCGGGGGGGGGGTGGGTCTGGGATCAGAAGGTCACAGCGATTAGTTGATCACAAATCCTTTTTTAAACTCAGTCATCCTTTATCTTGAGTAGGAGTTAATTCCATTCTGAAGAGGTTCAAGTCTCTTTTCTATCCTGCTAAGATTGACATGTAGCTGTTAATCCCAACTGCAGCTACGCCCTTCTGCTTTATAAACCCTCTCCCTACTCTCTCCTATGCTGGCTATAGTTCATTCTATGCTGACCTGTGAAGGAGTTGTCTCTGGAGAAAGCTGTGGTTCTCTTTCCAGCAAGAATCTCTCATGAGAAGTTTTGGAGTTTCTTTTGTTGTATCTGTGTTCTCTTGTTTGTCTCTCCTTCCTTGATTTGTCTTTATATCAGTAGTAAGACTAGTGTCTTGCTGGCCTGCTCACTAGTCAGGGACAGGTTCACACTTAGCCAGAGCCTAGGCACACAATCTCGCATGGTGGGAAGGATCTGTCTAGGGATGGTATTAAGCTCAGGGATCAGCCACAGGTGAGTTAGGTGGTGACCCCTCTCCCTAGCATCAGGGCTTATCTTACTTGTTCCCTGGTGTACCCCTCCTCTTTCGCTGCACACCGGCCCTTCCCGGCATGACAGAAGACCAGTAAGCAAATTGTATCTTCAGGGAGGAAGTAGGCAAACTCTAGTGCCACCTATTGTAAGTAGGGCTTGTTTTTTGTGTGACAAATTCTACTCTTAATTGACACCATCATTTTTCCATAAAATTGACCAGGCAGTATGATTCTTCATATCAGTACGATTACGTATAAACTTGTATACTTCTTGTTTTATTTAAGTAGTAAAAAAAGCAAAAAAAATTACAAATTTTTGAAAAATAAATCTTGCTTGTGTTGCAACATTCTGAGAGTTATAATGTTTTACATTTTTGGGAGCTTTATGAGGGCTTGATTTTTGCACCGTGATTGATATTTTGAGGTTTATATGATGTTGTGATCACCTGTTATTACACTTTTTTTGTAGTTGTGGTGGCAAAAAAATGCAATTCTGGTGTTTTCATTTGTTTTTTCTCATTATGCTGTTTACCAATCTGAATAATTTATTTTATATTTTGATAGATCGGACTTTTACGAACACAGCAGTACCAAATATGTTTTTTCTGTATGCAGAATGCTGCTCCACCCGCCGCTGTTAGAGGCAGATGTCGGCTGCTTAAATCAGCCCTCATCTGCACTGCATATCTGGTTCACTCGTGTACATTGTGTTTGTAATCTTTCATTACGTTTTGCTCAGAGAATCAATGAAAATGTTTCCTAAAATGTACAGTTTTTTGTGTTTGTTTCAGATATTTTACAGTATTATATCTCCTGTAATCAGGAAGTTACAAACCCCTTCCGCCAGGTACAGTTATCTGTTCTATTCTTTTATGAAAACCCATAATGGCTTATGTTACATGACATCTGTACTATCTCCAGAAGCACATTTTCCCCTTTCCTACCTGCAAAATATCTGGAAATGCTCAGAAACCTCACTCATTCACAAAAAAACCCCTTTAGCGTAGATCACAAAATAGAAGGCAGGGAGGAGGGGTATGAAGCTGCAGTATTTAGTGAAAGGAGGGTAGGGGAGGTGAAAGAGCAGATATAGACAGCTGATTGGCTCAGAATACACAGAGCAGGGCGTACAGCATACAAGATATAGTAAAAATGGACACAAAGAAAAACAACATAGGGAAGACACCAAAATATACAGGTTATATACAACTTTTCAGGCTACTCATAATACACAATACATAATACCTGATTTTAGATGTTGCAATTACTTTAAAGGGAAATTATCATGTACAATAAAATGCTATTTACCTGCAGATATAGGTAAATAGTGTTAAAATCCGGTGGCTACTGGGAGAAAATGAACTTATGTCCTCTCTGCAGCTGCTTGCTTTCAGTCATTGGGCAGTGCCGGAAGCTATTACAGTCACCGCTCACTGTAATCCCTCCCCTGTACCTTGACAACTTGCTCTGCACACATATGCTACAGAGCAAGCTGTCATTCAAGTGCTGACTGAATGTAAGGGAGCGGCTACAGGGAGGATATAAGTTTATTTTCTCCTTATAGCCACTGTTCCAGTTAGGCAGCCGAACATGATTTTAGCACTACTTACCTACAGATTAACTCTACATCTCCAGGTAAACAGTGTGTTTGGACATATCAGGTTCCCTTTAAGTATTCCAATTTAGGGACTTTGAGAAGCAATGCTCATAGAGGAGAACATCTCCAACATATTGCATGATACAATAGGAAATACAGAAAGGCATGGGAACCTGTTCACCATTATATATGATGTAATGAGAACCTTGACAACATTTTGTAGTCATATAAAGTAATTCCTAAAAAACTCTCTTCTTTTTGTATCCAGAGGTTAACCATGTCACAGCGGGCGCTCTCCAACATCCACCCTCAACTTTATGGATTGGAAAGAGAAGCAATACCCCAGTTTCCAGCTGCAGAAGTAAGTTGGTCCTGGCTGAGAATATTACAGATATAGGTTTTTCCTCTAAAAGGAACTGTAAGGTGGATGTATCTGTCATCATTAGCCATCTGCAGCATATTTCATTATATATTGACTAGAAGGTGGCCCGATTCTACGCATCGGGTATTCTAGAATTTACATATTGTGTAGTTCATGTATGATTTTTGTTATATATATAGATGTTGTTGTGTGTAGTTACCAAGTGTTTGTGTACGGCGCTGTACATGTTCTGGGTGTTGTCTGGGTGTGGCGGGGGGTGAGAGCGGTGTTGTATGTGTGTTGCGTGTGTTGCGTTGTTTGTGGAGCGCTGTGTGTCTGTAGCGTTGTGTGTGTGTTGCGCGGTTTGTGTGTGTGTGTGGTGTGTTTTGGGGGGAGGTATGTTTTGTGCAATGTGTGTGTGTGTTGCGTGGTATGTGCGTATATTTATGTATGCCGCGGTGTTTGAGTTTTGGGTGTTGTGTGTGTGCAGCGTTGTCTGTGTGTGTGGGTGTCTGTGTAGGGCGGTGTGTGTTGTTCCCAGTGTGTGTGTGGTGTGTTGTGTGTGTGTGTTGGGGGGAGGTGTGCACCTCCCATCGTGCTCCATCCCCCATGCTGCGCACCCCCCATCGTGCTCCATCCGCCATGCTGCGCACTCCCAAATGTACTCCATCCGCCATGCTGCGCACTCCCAAACGTGCTCCATCCGCCATGCTGCGCACTCCCAAACGTGGTCCATCCGCCATGCTGCGCACTCCCAAACTTGCTCCATCCGCCATGCTGCGCACTCCCAAACATGCTCCATCCGCCATGCTGCGCACTCCCAAACGTGCTCCATCCGCCATGCTGCGCACTCCCAAACATGCTCCATCCGCCATGCTGCGCACTCCCAAACGTGGTCCATCCGCCATGCTGCGCAGTCCCAAACGTGCTCCAGCCGCCATGCTGCGCACTCCCAAACGTGCTCTATCCCCCATGCTGCGCACTCCCCATCGTGCTCCATCCCCCATGCTGCACCAGCATCAGCCTCTCTGTCCCCAGCATCAGCCTCTCTCCTCCCAGCCTCAGCCTCCCCCAGCATCAGCCTCTCTTCTCTCAGCCTCCCCCCTCCCAGCCTCCCTCCTCCCAGCCTCCCCCAGCATCAGCCTCTCTCCTCCCAGCCTCCCCCTCCCAGCCTCCCCCAGCATCAGCCTCCCCCAGCATCAGCCTCTCTCCTTCCAGCCTCCCCCAGCATCAGCCTCCCCCAGCATCAGCCTCTCTCCTCCCAGCCTCCCTCCTCCCAGCCTTCCCCAGGATCAGCCTCTCTCCTCCCAGCCTCCCTCTTCCCAGCCTTCCCCAGCATCAGCCTCCACCTCCTAGCCTCCCCCAGCATCAGCCTCTCTCCTTCCAGCCTCCCCCAGCATCAGCCTCTCTCCTTCCAGCCTCCCCCAGCATCAGCCTCCCCCAGCATCAGCCTCTCTCCTCCCAGCCTCCCTCCTCCCAGCCTCCCCCAGCATCAGCCTCCCCCTCCCAGCCTCCCCCAGCATCAGCCTCCCCCAGCATCAGCCTCTCTCCTTCCAGCCTCCCCCAGCATCAGCCTCCCCCAGCATCAGCCTCCGCCTCCCAGCCTCCCCCAGCATCAGCCTCCGCCTCCCAGCCTCCCCCAGCATCAGCCTCTCTCCTCCCAGCCTCCCCCAGCATCAGCCTCTCTCCTCCCAGCCTCCCCCAGCATCAGCCTCTCTCCTCCCAGCCTCCCCCAGCATCAGCCTCTCTCCTCCCAGCCTCCTCCAGCATCAGCCTCTCTCCTCCCAGCCTCCCCTAGCATCAGCCTCCCCCTCCCAGCCTCCCCCAGCATCAGCCTCTCTCCTTCCAGCCTCCCCCAGCATCAGCCTCCCCCAGCATCAGCCTCTCTCCTCCCAGCCTCCCCCAGCATCAGCCTCCCCCTCCCAGCCTCCCCCAGCATCAGCCTCTTTCCTTCCAGCCTCCCCCAGCATCAGCCTCCCCCAGCATCAGCCTCTCTCATCCCAGCCACCCCCAGCATCAGCCTCCCCCAGCATCAGCCTCTCTCCTCCCAGCCTCCCCCAGCATCAGCCTACACCCTCCCAGCCTCCCCCAACATCAGCCTCCCCCAGCATCAGCCTCTCTCCTTCCAGCCTCCCCCAGCATCAGCCTCCCCCAGCATCAGCTTCTCTCCTTCCAGCCTCCCCCAGCATCAGCCTCTCTCATTCCAGCCACCCCCAGCATCAGCCTCCCCCAGCATCAGCCTACACCCTCCCAGCCTCCCCCAACATCAGCCTCCCCCTCCCAGCCTTCCCCAGGATCAGGCTCTCTCCTCCCAGCCTCCTACAGCACGCCGTGCTCCTCTGCCGACACTCACAGATCCGATCGCATACACTCACACACACACACACACACCCGATCGCATACACTCACACCCACCCGATCGCATACACTCACACCCACCCGATCGCATACACTCACACACACCCGATCGCATACACTCACACACACCCGATCGCATACACTCACACACACACACACATTGACGATATTGCACATACGCGCTCACTCACAACATCCGGAGATACCACATGCTTCCGGCCATGTGATCCTCCGGCAGGTCCTGGAAGCTCACAGCACAGTATCGCGGCCGAGAAGCAAGCGATATCTCCGGATGCTGTGAGTGTGTGGATGCGATCTGATGTGTGTGTGAGGTGTGTGTGAGAGTGAGTGTGATCTGATGTGTGTGTGAGGTGTGTGTGAGAGTGAGTGTGATCTGATGTGTGTGTGTGTGTGTGTGTGTGTGGATGTTCCGCCGCTGCAGGACCTTGATGCGCTGGTAACTATGCTACCATGGTTACCAGCGCATCCCGTCCCCCACTCGCACGGGAGCCCACACCAGCATACGGCGGCAAACCCCAGCAATGCGAGGGTTTGTGTTGGCTGGGTTGACGGCGTATGCTGGTGTGGGCTCCCGGGGGTACAGTACTCACCTGGGAGTCGTGTCTCCGTGTCAGTTGCCAATACGTGCAGGGTGCCAGGGCAAGAGGCCAATCCGTGTGGGGGGCGGAGCCTGTGCGAGCGGCCGGCCAATCCGTGTGGGGGGGGAGCCAGGGCGAGCGACCAATCCGTGCGGGGGGGCGGGGCCATGGCGAGGCCAGCGGCCAATCCGCTTTGTGTCACCGTAAGGACACAATTTTGGAGCAAGACAGACAGACAGACAGACAGAATAAGGCAATTATATATATAGATAATTCATTGTTACAATATGAAGCTCATGACTGGTTAGCAGTTGATCACTGACTGCAAAATGAAGGACACCAAATTATGGTTACCATACCGTTAAGACAGCAGTCGGCATCCTCTCGTATCATTGTGTGCATTATATATGTGTTATATTTTTCCTCTGGTATGACAATATGCACATCACTTATAATAGGCCATCCATTTTGTTTAATATACCTGTGTTGTGTCGTCTATGTGCTGTAGTATCTAGTAACCATCTATTTTGACACCACTATTTGGTAGTCCTGGTCTATATACCTCCCAACCATCCGGGATCCACATACTGTGTGGGGGGTGCTGTAGTGCCAGCATACTGAGAGGGGGGTGGTATAGGGCCAGTATACTGTGTTGGGGGGTGCTGTAGGGCCAGCATACTGTGTAGGGAGGTGATGTAGGGCCAGTATACTGTGGGGGGTGCTGTAGGGTCAGCATACTCTGTGGGGGGTTGTGCTGTAGGGCTAGTATACTGTGTGGAGGGTGCTGTAGGACCAGCATACAGTGTGTGGGGGTGCTGTAGGGCCAGCATACTGTGTGTGGGAGGTGCTGTAGAGAAAGTTTACTGTATGTGGGGGTGCTGTAGGGCTAGCATACTGTGTCTGAGGGGTGCTGTAGGGCCAGCATACTGTGTGTGGGGGGTGCTGTAGGGCCAGCATACTGTCTGTGGGGGGTGCTGTAGGGCCAGCATACTGTGTGGGGGGTGATGTAGGGCCAGCATACAGTGTGTATGGGTCCTGTAAGGACAGCATACTGTGTATGTGGTGGGTGCTGTAGGTACAGCATACTGTATGTAAGGGTGTTCTAAGGACAGTATACTGTGTGGGGGGGGTGCTGTAGGGACAGCATACTGTGTGGGGGGGTGCTGTAGGGCCAGCATACTGTGGGTGTGCGGTGCTCTAGGGCCAGCATACTGTGTGCGGGGTGCTGTAGAGACAGCATACTGTGTAGGGGGATGCTGTCAGGGCAGCATGCTGTGTGTGCGTGCTGTTGTAGGGACAGCATACTGTGTGTGGGGGCTGTTGTAGGGACAGCATACTGTGTGTGGGCATGCTGTAGGGTCAGCATATAGTGTGTAGAGGTGCTGTAGGGCTAGCATACTGTATGTGGGGGTGTTGTAGGGCTACCATACTGTGTCTTAGAGGTGCTGTAGGTGCAGCATACTGTGTGTTGGGTGCTGTAGGGCCAGCTTACTGTGTGGGGAGGGTTGCTGTAGAATCTAATATTGTATGGGGAGTTTTGTTGGGGCATCACTCTGTGTGTGAGGAGATATAATGCTGGGGAACTTCATGCTGTTTGTGGGGGACATAATACTATGTCTGGGGTGCTGTTGGGGCATCATCCTTTGGGATTAATCATAGTTTGTGTGGCTGGAGAGTGAGGGTATTATACTATGTGTGGGGGAATGTACTGACAAGGGTTATGATACTGTGTATGGAGGGCTGTGGGGTAATCATAATATGTGTAGAGAGCTGTGGGGTCATCATACTGTGTGTAGGGGGTGTTGTGGGAGCAACATGCTGTGCATTGGGGAATGTGGGAGGATCATTGTGTATTCAGTACTGGGGGGCTTCATATGGTGTGTGGATGCTTTTGTAGCATCATCCTGTATGTGGGGGGCTGTGGAGACATCATCTTTGTGGAGGACATTATATTGAGTGTGTGGGGCTGTGAGGGTATGATGCACTGTGATGGAAGTATGAGTATATCATACTATAGGGACTGCTTCATACTATATGTAGGCGTTGTAGGTATGTCTGCAGAGGGAGCTGTAGTATCATACTGTGTGTGGGGGAATGCAGTGTGTGGGCATTATACTATGTGTGGGAGGGGGGCACTATGGGAGCCATGAAAGCAGTACCATAATGTGTGGGAACATTAATGGGCTTCACCAGAAACATTATTCCTGTGTGGGCTCATATAAAGAATGGAGTGGGGTTCAGGAAGTGGCTTAACGTAAAATAGTAATTGCTGCAGCGCACTATGCAAAAGGTATACTATTTTCCTATTTTTCAAAATTGGGAGGTACGCTACTCTGTGTGAGATCACAGGTTTTTTTTACCTTGTACTGTGACATCACTGTGTGTATTATCCCTGTACTGTGACATCACTGTGTGCATTATCCCTGTACTGTGACATCACTGTGTGTATTATCCCTGTACTGTGACATCACTGTGTGTGTTATCCCTGTACTGTGACATCACTGTGTGTATGATCCCTGTACTGTGACATCACTGTGTGTATTATCCCTGTACTGTGACATCACTGTGTGTATTATCCCTAACTGTGACATCACTGTGTGTATTATCCCTGTACTGTGACATCACTGTGTGTATTATCCCTGTACTGTGACATCACTGTGTGTATAACCCCTGTACTGTGACATCACTGTGTGTATTCTCCCTGTGCTGTGACATCACTGTGTGTATGATCCCTGTACTGTGACATCACTGTGTGTATTATCCCTGTACTGTGACATCACTGTGTGTATTATCCCTGTACTGTGACATCCCTGTGTGCATTATCCCTAACTGTGACATCACTGTGTGTATTATCCCTGTGCTGTGACATCACTGTGTGTATTATCCCTGTACTGTGACATCACTGTGTGTATTATCCCTGTACTGTGACATCACTGTGTGTATGATCCCTGTACTGTGACATCAGTGTGTGTATTATGCCTGTACTGTGACATCCCTGTGTGCATTATCCCTGTACTGTGACATCACTGTGTGTATTACCCCTGTACTGTGACATCACTGTGTGTATGATCCCTGTATTGTGACATCACTGTGTGTATTATCCCTGTACTGTGACATCCCTGTGTGCATTATCCCTGTACTGTGACATCACTGTGTATATTATCCCTGTACTGTGACATCACTGTGTGTATGATCGCTGTACTGTGACATCAGTGTGTGTGTTATCCTTGTACTGTGACATCACTGTGTGTATTATCCCTGTACTGTGACATCACTGTGTGTGTTATCCCTGTACTGTGACATCACTGTGTGTATTATCCCTGTACTGTGACATCACTGTGTGTATAACCCCTGTACTGTGACATCACTGTGTGTATTCTCCCTGTGCTGTGACATCACTGTGTGTATGATCCCTGTACTGTGACATCACTGTGTGTATTATCCCTGTACTGTGACATCACTGTGTGTATTATCCCTGTACTGTGACATCCCTGTGTGCATTATCCCTAACTGTGACATCACTGTGTGTATTATCCCTGTGCTGTGACATCACTGTGTGTATTATCCCTGTACTGTGACATCACTGTGTGTATTATCCCTGTACTGTGACATCACTGTGTGTATGATCCCTGTACTGTGACATCAGTGTGTGTATTATGCCTGTACTGTGACATCCCTGTGTGCATTATCCCTGTACTGTGACATCACTGTGTGTATTACCCCTGTACTGTGACATCACTGTGTGTATGATCCCTGTATTGTGACATCACTGTGTGTATTATCCCTGTACTGTGACATCCCTGTGTGCATTATCCCTGTACTGTGACATCACTGTGTATATTATCCCTGTACTGTGACATCACTGTGTGTATGATCGCTGTACTGTGACATCAGTGTGTGTGTTATCCTTGTACTGTGACATCACTGTGTGTATTATCCCTGTACTGTGACATCACTGTGTGTGTTATCCCTGTACTGTGACATCACTGTGTGCATTATCTCTGCAGTGCGCAGTTTTTTACCCCTCCCTATGTACTGAGATCACAGTGTTTATTATGCCTGTAGTGTGTATCATTGTGTGCATTATCCAGTTTCTGCATAATACCTGTAAGACTGAATCCTATGCGGTGTCATTACTATGTTCAGTTTCAGGAATATATATATATATACTGTATATAAGGTGCGGAGGTTGCAGTAGCACTTGGGAGCTGCAGAGGCCTCTGCTAAATAGGAGGATAGCAATAATATGCATTACATGTATAGAAAAGCCCTGTTACAGGTGTTGTATTGTGACCAGTGACCTTCCAGTTACATTCCTGGCTATCTAATGTAATTGGCATTGGTCTGATGCATATGTGCTACTGTTTTTTCCCCCAGAAAATAAGCCCTAGCAGGAATTTTTGGCCTTTACGGAGTAAGGCATAAATATAAGCCCTAGCCCAAAAATAAGCCCTAGTCACGGTTCAATAATGTAGTGTCCTTGCAGCTAAAAAAGTTAAAGAACCCTGCAGGACACTTCATTATTGAAAGCAGATACCCCCAAAAGAGAGAAGAAAGAAGACTCCATAATCATACTCACCAGATCACGAATGGAAGCCCTGCGGTGGAACGCATTAAGGACCTACATTGAAACGTACACACACAAACTCATACAAACACGTCTGGTGATGCCATACTGCTCCGGGGACCTGGGATGCAGTGGAATGCGAGGACCTGTGGTGGAACGCATGGAAGACCTGCGGTGGAATGCATTGAGGACCTATGTTGAAATGTATACACACACACCCATACAAACACGTCCAGTGATGCCATACTGCTCCGGGAACCTGGGACGCAGTGGAATGCATGGAAGACCTGCGGTGGAACACATTGAGGACCTACGTTGAAACGTACACACACACACTCATACAAACATGTCCGGTGATGCCATACTGCTCCGGGGACCTGGGATGCAATGGAATGCATGGAAGACTTGCGGTGGAACACATTGAGGACCTACGTTGAAACGTACACACACACACCCATACAAATACGTCCGGTGATGCCGTACTGCTCCGGGAACCTGGGACGCAGTGGAATGTGAGGACCTTTGGTGGAACGCATGGAAGACCTGTGGTGGAAGGCATTGATGTGTTCCACTGCAGGCCTTCTATGCATTCCACAACAGCTCCTCGCACTCCACTGCACTGCATCTCAGGCCCGTTTACTGGCCAGAAGCAATACGGTATAACCCGATGTTGTGTGTGTTCTGATGTGTGTGTGTGAGTGCCTGCCGGAATCAAGAGAGGACCGCAGTGGAGCACACCTGCTGGGTGCATCCCCTGAGGATCGCAGGAGGATCTGGGAGTGACAGGGACATCCGGGGTTTGGTAAGTATGGTTCTCCTTGGGGGATCTGCCTTTTTGGGGAGTTAAACTTACCCCCAACCCATGATTCCCCCGACATAAGCCCTACCCCAAAAATAAGTCCTAGCGCAGTTTTCGGGTCAACAAATAATATGACAGTTTCTTATTTTCGGGGAAACACAGTACTTTGAATTGACCAGTATAGGGCACCATGGAATTCGTATAGAAGACTTATTTATCAACTCTTCATAGTTTTTTTCTTTTGTTTGTAAGAATGTTTGTTTGTCCAGCTTTTATTTTGCTATGGCGGTAATGACTATTTCCTCTCCGAGTTTAATATATGTCTTACCTTTACATAAGTTAAATATCCATGATCTTATTGCTTTACTTTCAGAGACACTTGCTAGTGGTCCAAGCCATGCTGAATACCACAGAAGGGAACTTCCACCATCTAATAGCTCTGTTGAATTGTCGTGGGCTCCATAAGGTACCAGAATCCTTTAATTTCACCCAAAACCCTTATAAAAGCACATTTCCACACTATCCAGCATGCATTGTCCAAAGGCTTGCCTAGCCCAAAGTAACATACCACCTCCCAGATATGTCTGGAAGCCAAACCAGCCACCTTCTACTAGAAAACTGTAATCTGCCTCAATGACTCTTTACAATTAAAGGGAACACTAAGTAGATTACACTGGACGGTTTATGAAGAAATTATGTTCTTCCTCTTCCGGATTATGGCCCTAACGAGCTCACTTTTTCTGTAACCAATGCCATCAATGTTTTGCAACGATAATGTAGTAAACGTCTCGAGACAGCTCACTAGTTTTACCCATCATGAGATGTTTCTTGTGTAGCACCTTGATAATGAGAAACCTTTTTATAGGCCATCAGTCGAATCAGCTATTATTTGTCACTAAGTGGCAGGATTGCTTTCAATTACTGATAGATTTTAGCTTGTGTCCCTGCAAAATCCAGACTGTGAACAAATATGGAGGGGTTGTCCTATAACCAACATTGATCACATACTGCTAAGGCATCCAAGCCTTGGAGCTTCCATCGATCATGAGAACGGTGGTTCCAAGGTTTCCCGTAAGAATGGGGTGGTAGGTCTCATGCATTGTTGCATTCTTTGTCCACTCATTCGCACCACCACACAAAGGAGGCCTTAGCAGCATTGTCCGAACAGTTGGACCTCCAGCAATAACACAATTGGTGCCTATCCTGTCGTGTTTATAGGACAACCCCTTTAACAACAGGAAATGATCAGCAAGTTAGAGAGACAAGAATGGCTGCCACTTTACAGTTTTTCTTGTGGCTAAAAACATCATTTTGGGGGAAACAGGAATTATCTTGGCCATCAGAGGAGCCTACAGTGTCCATATTAGAAGGCCAGTTGCACATCATGTAAAAATGGGTCTTGAATTTCTCTTCTTCTTTTAGGACTATGTGGACGCCCTCAAAGGACTCTGTTACGACGGCATGGAAGGAGTCCTGTTTCTATTACTCTTCTCCTTCCTTTCGGCTCTTTCTTTTACTGCTGCTGTATGCACTCTGCCCCGGGCATGGAAACGGTTTCAGAACAGGTGAGTAACACCGAGGAACTGGTTAACTGTTATACTACCTTTAATGGGGGTTTTCTAGTTTCAGAAAAGTTCCTTATCCTGTGGCAGTTTGTTTAAAAACAAAACAAACTGTGCAGTACTCACCCTCCCCAGGTCAATCACAAAGTCCGCCAGTCGCACGGTCTATTATTGTCTGCAACTAATCAGCGGCTCTGGACGACTAGTGTCATCTACTGGAGCAGAGCTGTTAAGGTCAGTTATTGGCTGCAGCGCTATCAGGATGACTTCAGCGATGCAGACGATAACAGACACTGGACCCTGAGTGGGTGAGTAAGGCACAGCTTTGGGCAACTTGTGCCATACACTTGGGCAGAGCAGCTAAGGTCAGTTACTGGCTGCAGCGATATCAGCATGACGTCAGCGCTGCTGACGATAACAAACACTGGACCTGGGTAGGGTGAGTAAGACACACAACTTTGGGCAACTTGTACCATCTACTTGAGCTGAGCAGCTAAGGTCAGTTGTTGGCTGCAGTGCTAACAACATGACATTAGTGGCTGCAGATGATAACAGACACTGGACCCGGGGAGGGTGCGTAAAGGCCCTGTCACACACAGAGATAAATCTGCGGCAGATCTGTGGTTGCAGTGAAATTGTGGACAATCAGTGCCAGGTTTGTGGCTGTGTACAAATGGAACAATATGTCCATGATTTCACTGCAACCACAGATCTGCCAAAGATTTATCTGTGTGTGACGGGGCCTTAAGGCCCAGCTTTGGGCAACGTGTTTAATCTACTTGGGCGGAAGCAGCTAAGGTCAGTTATTGGCTGCAGCACTATCAGCATGATGTCAGCGCTGCAGACGATAACAGACACTGTACCTGGGGAGGGTGAGTAAGGCGCAGCTTTGGGCAACTTGTACCATCTACTTGAGCTGAGCAGCTAAGGTCAGTTATTGGCTACAGTGCTAACAACATGATGTTAGTGCTGCAGACAATACAGAAACTAGACCCGTGGAGGGTGAGTAAGTCACAGCTTTGGGCAATTTGTGCCATCTACTTGGGCGGAGCGGATAAGGTCAGTTATTGGCTGCAGCGCTATAAGCATGACGCCAGCGCTGCAGATGATAACAGACAGACCCGGGGAGGGTGATTAAGGCACAGCTTTCGGCAACATGTACCATCAACTTGAGCTGAGCATCTAAGGTCAGTTATTGGCTACAGTGCTAACAACATGACATTAGCGCTGCAGACAATAACAGACACTGGACCCGGGGAGGGTGAGTAAGGCACAGCATGTTTGTTTTTTAAAAAATGCATCGAGGGGACAGGGACTTCTGAAACTGACAAACCCCTTGACTTTGCCAGACTACCTAATTCATGGTTGACTTGGTTAGCACTGCAAGGATTCATGGCGTGACTGACTAGCACACCGCAGATACTCTTTATCTAATAAATGAGAGTGCATGCAGTCATCTCCCAGATTGCTTTATTAATGCAGCACAGGATTATTAGATTAAAGGATGAATGGCAATGTAGTTTTAGCATATATGGAGCGTGATAAGACAAACAGAGGTCATATGAATACTCGGATTGTCTTTTTTTTTGGTCGATGCCTATGCTTTTATGTATCAAAATATATCAAGGATTTATGGCACTTTAAAAAAGTTGGTAATTTTGAAGCATGTTATTTCAGACTTTATATCTTTTTGAAAAGTGGGGAAGAAAGAGGATTGGGGTGTGTAAGAGAGGATGTGGTCAACTGCGCTTCTATCAATTTATATAAATTTATACCTAAAAGTGGCATAAATTATAGTCCCAATTTCAGATATATTGACGATTACTCAGTTTTAGTAATTGTCCCTTTTTCGATAGTATTTAGTTCTTAATCACTTCCCGACATTTATTGTACATGTATGGCGCGGGTATATGTATTATATTGCCAGAAGCTAACAGCAGCGACCGGAACTAGCTCCCATCGCTGCTGTGTATCCTCATAGGTGCCAGTGTGAATCACAGAAGCAGCATTAACCAGTGCAATCCCCTTGCTGCACCGTTGGCCCCCCATTACACTCCTTTGTGGTGCCCATGAGTCGCAATGGCAGCCTGAACCTATTGAAGGCCAACGTCACCATCACCACTATTTTGGTGCTCCCATGAAAGTCAACAAATAGCTGGGCTTCATTACATTCACAATATATTGAGGTATCGCAGTATGAACAAATACCCTGTGGGGATTTAAAAATTAAATAAATAAAAAATTTAAATATTAAAAACAAAAAAAAATTTGGACTTAACCCCCTTATTCCCATTTAGGATTAAAGAAGAAAAAAAGTAGGAGAAAATTGAAGGGGACTTAAGGAATATTTTGATCTTAGACATTTAAAGGGAATCTGTTAGCAGGTTTTTACTATGTAATCTGAGAGCAGCATAACGTAGGGGGAGAGACCCTGATTCCAGCGATGTGTCACTTACTGGGCTGATCTCTGTAGTTTTGATAAAATCTAATTTTTTTTTTGCTGGAGATGTAGCACTTCTCTGAATGTTGAACAATTTATAACCCCGCCCACATCGCTGATTGGCTGCATTCTGTGTACACTGTGCATAGACAGAAAGCTGCCAATCAGTGGTGGGAACGGTTACTTGTCCACAATGTCTTGCGAGTTTAGTTTTATAAACTTTAGTGACAGAAAACTTTCTTCTTCCTTCCAGGGACCTGGATTATGATGATATGGACGAGGACGACCCTTTTAACCCCCAGGCACGTAGAGAGATGCTGCGCACGGCAGGCAGACCTCACCTGCCCAGTTTCTATAGTTACAGCAGTAGCTGCGGCAGCCACAACAGCCTGCGGGTCTCGGCCCCGCCTATTTCCAACGCCCCCGTCTCACAGTACATGTGAGTAGCCGCAGACACAGGCCGGCAGCCACATGGGGGCTTTTTTTTATATACTTTAAAAAAAAAAGCCATAAATAACATTAAACTAAAAGGAATCTTAATAATTTATACCTGCAGAGACCGGCAGTTGAATGTTGCTGCGCTCTGCACTTAGCATTAGCACAATATGAAACATTTTAAAGGGGGTTGGCCACAATTTTTTTTTTAATTTAATGCATGTATTTGGGCCTAAAAATCATTTTTACAATTGGGTTTCATTAAAAAAATGTGACAGTTTGTCTTCTATAGCCTCCGTGTGGTAATTAGAAACGGTCAGGGAACTTGTTATAAAAACTAAATGGTGCAATTTTTTTAATGAAACCCAACTGTAAAGTTGATTTATAGCCCCAAATAAATGCGTTTAAGTAAAAAAAAAACAAATGTTTTCAGAGGTGGGTAACCCCCTTTAAGCTTACTGTGTATGACTGGAAGAATAAAGAAGTCCATATAAATTGGATAGCTGTCATCAAAACAATCATTCAGCTCATAGCCATCTCTCCGGACTCCCCCGTATGCAGGAGCATCGAGCGAATCATTTGGCAGCAGCTTATATCCCTACAAAAGAAAAGGATAAATGGTTGAATTTCCAATCGCCTGATCTTTTTGCCTACCTGACATCGCCCCAAACATGATCCAGCATAGGAGCGGACACATACAGAAGAGGGCACCTGTGCAAGAACAGTATATGGGCCATAGGTGGTAGGGGTCCCCTTACTTGGGCACCTCAGCAGCTGCCAGGTTACACCAATGGTATGTCCACCCCTGATCTAGCCAGTTGACTGGGGTCGCAAATGAATTTCGTTTTTGCAAGAGTATTAAAAGAGGATGAAAATCTTTTTTGCTATTGAGTTTCATTAGAAATCTTGCTTTGATTGCCCTTTTGTAGCCTGTATGCAAACACTGGCCTCTTCTACCAAAAAAATCTGTAGTCTGCCTCAACATCTCTTTTGCTAGAAGTAGATTACACTTAAAGGGAACACTAAGTAGATTACACTGGACGGTTTATGGCAAAATTATGATCTTTCCACGTCCGGATTATGGTCCCAATAGTGCTTACTGGAACTTTCAGTAGTTTAGAAATGTTTCTGTAATAAGATGCCATCACAATGTTTTATAAAAATAAGGTTGCAAAGGTCTTGAGACAGCTCACTGGTTTTACCCATCTTGAGATGTTTCTTGTGTGGCACCTTGGTAATGAGACACAGTTTTATAGGCCATCAGTTGAATCAGCTGAATCCATTAAGTAACAGGATTGCCTTTATATACTAATAGATTTCGGATGCTGTCATGACTTTCCATGTTTTTTTGCACCTCTCTTTCTTCCTTGTGTCATTTCTCATTATCACACATAACTTTATTTATGGAAATCTATGATTAGATTTCTTAGCCTGTGTGGATTGAATGGATTGTTACCGACATCTGGTGAGAAATTCATGTCAAGAGCACCTTTAGATATATAATTACTTAGAAAATTGTTGATGTGTTCAATACTTATTTCATCTGCTGTATAACACTATAGTGTCGGTTTGAAACAGGGGATGTTCAGGATTTCTTTAACGGAGTATACATAACAAATGTGAAACAATTAAGCCTCACCACCCAAGAATGTTTCAGAAGACTTCCAAAACATTAGATTAGAAATTGTTCTGTAACCAATGTCATCAATATGTTTTACAACAATAAGGTTGCAAAGGTCTTGAGACAGCTCACTGGTTTTACTCATCATGAGATGTTTCTTGTGTAGCTCCATAGTAATAAGACACCTTTTTATAGGCCATCAGTTGAACCAGCTCGTATTTTTCACTAACTGGCAGGATTGTTTTTTAATTATTGATAGATTTCAGTTGATATCATGGCTTTCCATTGCTTATTGCAAAAAGTTGTGCTCTGTGTTGCGCTGCCTACTGCTGGATTCAGAATGAGTTAACTGAGAATTTGTCAGTCAGCTCGCTATGATGGTATAAGTAGGAGTCCGTAACTCTTTTATCTGTTTTTTTCTGAGCTCCTTTTTGCTGATTTATGATGCCCGAACACATCAAAGTTGAATGTGAAGGAAAACAAAGAGACTGTAAAAGCTAAACGCTGCAAAATGTTTAATGAAATTCAATTGCAAAAATGATTTTTAGCCCCATATACATGCTTGTAAGTAAAAAATCAAAAAAATCACCAAAAGTACACAACCCCTTTAAAGCAATGGACATCAATATATGCTGTATAATACTGAGAGTTCATTCCAGAACAGGGCAGGGCCGGGTTACTTTATTAAAGCATGTGCCTGCTATGTCCTATACATACTGGAGTGACTTTTTTTCCACCTTTTACAACTTAAACAAATTGCAAAGTTTGTAGCATGATTTATTTGCCTTATACTTTGCATCTTTCCAATAGATCTTGGAATAACAATAAGTTTCACAATTGGATGGGTTTAAAAAAAATATTCCTGTGCTGAGATAATCTTATATATGTGTCCCTGCTGTGTACTGTGTAATGGCCGTGTCTGACCATACAGGGATATGGTCTAATTATACCACAGCTCCTGGTCACGGGAGGAAGTAAAACAGTATACAAACATTACAGCACAAGATTGCAAATAATTATTTCTGTGAGGTAAAACATTAAAAAAATAAAAAAAAAGGGGGGGGGAAGGAAAATGTTTTACCTCACAGAATCAGCCATGATCTCATGCTGTAATATCTTTATACTCTTTTGTGTCCTCCCTGGTCTAGGAGCCGTGGTGTGATCAGATCAGGTCCCTGTACAGTCAGACACGGCCATTACACAGTACACAGTAGGGACACATATATAAGATTATCTCAGCACAGGAATGTTTTTTTAAAATACATCCAATTGTGAAGTGATTATTATTCCAAGATCTATTGATTAAAATCAAGTTTGTTCATGAGGAAAACCCCACAATAAATGCAATTCCCTACTAATCAAGCAATGGTTGACCGAAAGTGAAGCTATGTAGTCACCAGCGTGGAGACCGGTGAGATCCCCACTAGTTCTTACCGTAAACAGCCCATGACTCTTCACTATAACACAAGGAGGAATACAGGATTGTAAATCAGGACTGCGGCCCTTTCCTAATAATCAATGTGGGTACCCTATTGGTCAGAATTACGATAAAGCGACATTCTAGCCGTAGATGATCACCATCACTTTCCATAGCAGGAAGACTCTTAGTAGAGACTGTAGGGTATAATGTATCAAGTCACTTTCCAGAAGCTGCGCTAGTTTTACCCCCTGCCTTGGTTGCTCTTGCATCTCAGCTCTATACACTTTAATAGGACTGAACTGCAATACCATACACAGCCTGGACACAAGAGTGGCGCTGTGGTTCTGATTATGGAATTTTTTATTGCTAGCTTATACAGCCCATCTACTCTGTACAATAAAAACAAGAGCTACCATAGTGTGTGTATATATATATATATATATATATATATATATATATATATATATATATATTACAGTATATACAGTATTACATACAGTTGAAACCAGAAGTTTATATACACAATCTAAAAAGACACATATGCATATTTTTCTCACTATCTGACATGAAATAAGACACTTTCTGCAAAGTCGAACGTTTACATGCAGTACTGTTCCTTTAAAAATAAGTGACAGCCCATATGATGATGTCATGTCTTTGGAAGCTTCTGATAGGTTTATTGGCAACATCTGAGTTAATTAGAGACACACCTGTGGACACAACTGTAAACAAAAGATAGTAGAAGGATAGCCTAATTCTCAGAAATTAATGTTTTACCTGTTTTGTTATGAGCCTTTGTGTCTCCCTTTTATTTTACCTCTAGGAATCAAAGCGGTTTGTTCAGTGGCAATCCTCGATATGAAAATGTCCCCTTGATTGACAGGCAGTCCCCGCCCCCTTCGGTAAGTACGAATAACGATAGAATTATATTAATAACTTGAAAAATTCACCAAATATTAATTTTTAAAGTTTCTATGAAAATATAATTAGAATTACCTTGTTTACCCCAATATAAGGCAGGGGTTTATATTCTTTTCTGCTTTGAAAAATGCACTAGGGCTTATTTTCAGGAGGGTGCCTTATATTTGCCTGTTGTATTAGTGCCTGAGGATCACATCACAATCCACAGTATCTCTACTGAGCTGAGAGTGACAGCTGCATAGACATACACACTGTCACTCTCCGATCAGGACTGCCAACTAATTAAGTGAATGAATATTCACCCTCTTCCCCACCCAGAATCCTACCCACCGCTCTGAGTCCTGCACGGCACTGATACTGTGTGCCTGCTGTACTGTATCATTTTACCAGGAATGCACCACAATCCTTGGTATCTCTCCTGAGATGCATAGACATACATATTGTCACACTCAGATAAAGAGTGCTGCCTATGAGTGCAGTGAGCAAGTGCATGGCTAATTAAGAGAATGAATATTCACCCTCTTTTCTCGTAATCCCACCCACCGCTCTAAGTCCTGCACTCCACCTTGACTCTGCCTGCTGTATTACAGGTACTGCCAGCCCATAGATCGCATCACACTCATTGGCGACTCTCCTCAACTGAGAGTGACAGCGTGTATGCAGCTTTTACGCTCAGCTCAGGAGAGTCACAGAGGATCACAATGCGATCCTGGTACAGTGATAAAGTACAGCAGACATGAGTGTTAGTGCTGTGCAGGCCTCCGAGTGGTGGGTGGGATTCTGGTTAGGGGGAAGAGGGTGAATATTCATTCACTTAATTATTTGGCACTCCTGATCTGAGAGTGAGAGCGTAGTGTCTATGCAGCTGTCACTCTCAGCTCAAGAGAGATACTGTGGATTGTGGTGCGATCCTCAGGCACTAATACAGCAGACAAAGATAAGGACACCACAATCCGCAGTATCTCTCCTGAGTTAAGTGTAACAGCTGCATAGATATACACGCTGTCACTCTCAGCTGAGGAGAGTTGCCAATGAGATTACGGAAGAAAATGGTGAATATTCATTCTCTTAATTAGCCATTCACTTGCTCACCGCAAGCATGGACGGCACTCCTTATGTGAGTGTGACAGCATGTATGTCAATGCAGCTCAGGAGAGATAGCAAGGAATGTGGTACGATCTTGGTACAGTGATACAGTACAGCAGGCATAGAGTGTCAGTGCAGGGTTCAGATGGGTGGGCGGGATTCTGGGTGAAGAGAAGAGTGAATATTCATTCTCTTAATTAGCTGGTGCTTAGAGCAACTCCAGGGGACAATTAAAGTTATATATCCTGAAATAGGACTGCACAAGTCCTATTTCAGGATACTGTTAGTTTGAGTGTGCAACTAGGGCTTATTTTTTGAAGTAGGGCTTATATTTCAAGCCTACTCCTAAAAGGCCAAAAAATCCTGCTAGAGCTTATTTTCGGGGTAGTGCTTATTTTTAGGGAAACATGGTACATACCTAAAAACTTCCTAACAATTATTGGAACAGTTCCATGCAGCAGAAGAGTTCCAAAAAGAGGATTTGCAAAAAAAAACAAACAAAAAACAAAAATCAGTTCAGGAACAGTTTCTATCATCCGAAACAATCACATTGAGATGAATGGATTTAATGTTCAGTGGAAAGGAGATAATTGATTCTAGACTCGTCAAATTCATGTAGAAATTCCAAAAATTGATGGATTCAAGTGAATCCGAATTTGGGGCAATGAGATGATGTTGTGGAACCAAAGCGGCACCGAAAGAGGATGAAGATGGGGGCAAGGAGCTTACATTTAAAGCGCCACTACAGTGCTGAAACCTTCCACTCCCTTACCCCCACCCCGTGGAGTGGTGCTTTAGCAAACAATGACCTGTCCACAAGATAGGTGATCAGTTGCTCATTGTTGCTGGAGGTTTCACCACTGGGACCTCCAATGACCCTGAAAATGGGAGCTGTGAAATGCATAAACTACCATTGCTCTATTCATATGGGGCACTTCAAAATATATACACTGTCAGGATTTGGCTCTGTTTGTCGCTTTTAATGGCCATCACATGCTCACATGCGATCTGCGTAGTCACGTGCCAACTAGCATGTATCAATGTTCTTAGGTTCCATTGAGAGAAGTAGTCTGAACGTAATCACAATTTTTGCATGTGCCCAGTCTCGTGACGGCGGCAAGAACAGGAAAACAGGCAAAATCCTAACAGTGTGTATATTTCACACTAGCATTTGTCATTATATAGTAAGATGAAGTCCCAGGGGCTGTTTAGAGACCTAAGGACCAAACTTTTTTCTTTTCCATTGCTGAATTCCATGAAAAAAAGTCATTTTATGTCCCTGCAGTAAGAGAGGCATAACATTTGTTGGTTTGGTTGACATTTACTGGGAGTGATTGAGAAAACTGTGATAGTATTTTTGGGCTGCAAGGATAGATATAGATGCCCTCTCTGTCTCCGTCAAGCGGTTTAGATGCTGTGGTCACTATTGATTGCGGTATCTAAACGGTTCAGTGGAATTAGGCTTCCAAGTGTATAGGTGTATAACTGCATAACATGTATTTTGCTCCTTATTTTACATGGGTTTATTTATGTCACTTGGAAAGCGCAGGTTTTAAACAGTTTCAGAATTCAATCTAGGAAAGCAGCATCAGCCAGCAGCTAATGAGCAGAGCCGAGCTGGAAAGCACAGCGATGGCAGCGTGACAGATGGAGGCAGAGACGGGAGGTATCAGCAAGGTCAAATGGAGAACACCGTGCACAAGCCGAACAATCCGCTGCGTGCAGAGAATCCTAGAGAGGGGGAATGTAATCTGGGATCCAAACAGGGGGACAGGAGACAATGATGAAACACAACCAACGCTGCATGTACAGTAATATATAATATATGAGATGTGATAGATGGATAGAAGGATAGATGGACGGATAGATAGATGGATAGAAGGATAGATAGAGGGATAGATAAAAGAATGGATGGATGGATTAATGGATGGATGGATGGATAAAAGGATAGATGGCTTGTTATATAGATTAATAGAAGAATAGATGGAAGGATAGAAGGAAAGATGGACGGATGGATGGACGAATGGATGGATAGAAGGATAGATGGATGGATAGAAGGATAGATGGATAGAAAAATAGATGGATGAATAGAAGGATATATGGATGGAAAGATGGATGGATGGATAAAAAGATAGATGGATGGAGATATGGAAGAATAAATGGAAGGATAGAAGGATAAATAGATGGATGGATAGGAAGGATGATACAATGATAGATGGATGGATCGATGGATGGCTGGATGGATGAATAAAAGGACAGATGGATAGATAGATAGATAGATAGATAGATAGATAGATAGATGAATAGAATAGATGGATGGATAGAAGGATGAATGGATGATGGAGGGATGGATAAATAGATGGATGGATAGTTAGAAGCATAGATGACTGGATGGATAGAAGGATAAATGGATGGATATATGGATAGATGGATGGATAGAAGGATAACTGGATGGATAGTAGGATAGATGGATAGATCAATAGAAGAGTGGATAGATAGAAGGATAGATAAATAGAGGAATAGATGGATAGAGGGATAGATAGATAGATAGATAGATAGATAGATAGATGAATAGATAGAGGGATAGACAGATATGTGAAGCCCCGCAGGTGTTGTGTCGGTGCATACCTTCAGGGACTCCACGTAGCTGGTGCTGGTCACAGGTAGGGAATCTTCGGTTTTGATCGTGACGCCACTCTCAGTATTGCGGTCAGTGGGGACCGCCACTGCAGGTTAGGGGTGCCTGGGGCTGATGATATGTGCAGTCAGATGTAGTAGCCTCCTGAGAGTGAGGCAAGCCCCAGGGCCCGGTGTAGATGCGTAGTACTACAAGTCGCAGAATGACCACACAGGCAGAGTGTCTTTCAGGGTTTTTACTCACATTTGATGGCAGGGTGAGTAACCCGGGCGTAGCTGGGACGAACCAGGTGGAACCAGGTATCCTTCAGGCTGACTTTATGAGGGTGACTACTGACTCGCCTTCCTTAGCCCTTGGTGGTTTGGGGTAACCCCGACTTTGAGTCCCTATGGGGGTCACCCAGGGAAGATGCTCCAAGCCTCTCTCCCCTTCTTGTTTTGCCGTGTGCTTGTTCCCCGGACCAGGCCACTCCAGCCTCTTGCCTCCTATGACCTATGGGCCCTAACTTGTGGTTACGTGGCTGCGGCTTTTGTAGTGTTGTGGTGTGGGCTTTAAGAGCCCCACACCGGCAGGTTTAGCAGAAGAAAGTTGAATCTATCCCCGCTTCGGGATCTGCCGCCCGGTTGGGCCTGGTGCTCTCTAGCAGTCTCCTTACTTCCCACTCCGTTGCACTCCCTAGCTGAAGCTGGCTTTCAGGCAGCACTCCTAGTTGACCGTTCTCCCCCGTCAATAGCCACTGCGCGGACGCTGTCAGATTGCACAGCTCCAGGGATCTGCTCCTCACTTGAGCTCCCTGGACTCTACACTGCACTGGCTCACTGCTCCTCCTCTCCTGTTCTTGCCTACGCCACCTAGCAACCAGACTCTCCACCACACCCCTTGAGAGGAGATGGAGGCTCTACCCCCTCCACTATTCCAGTGAAGGTGAAGGCTTGCCCCCTCCTGGGATCCCCAGGGGTCCTCTCAAAGGTACATGTGTGAGACCTGATCACTATGCGCCTGTGTTCCACACCCCTGTCAGCCATCTGGATTACCTGTATTGTACTGTCCCCAGCATGGGTGCAGTACTCAGTGGTGCCTGACCAGGTCAGGGGCGCCACATTCCCCCTTAGTTATCACCAGCACGTCCTCGGGCTGCAAGACAACATTTTAAAATGCATAAAACATTAAAACATGGTAAAACATTTAAAAGCACCAGGTACCATACATCACCACCCTCCACCCACAAGTCCGTTAACCCACCCAAAACCCTTTCACGTTGGCCGCGGCTTCAGCCACTTCTGGCAGGATGTAGAGGCGGCTTTCATGGGCTGGTGGTTTCAGGGTATACCTGGCCTGGTGGATCCGCGCCTTCAGCCTCTTCTGGCAGGATGCAGAGGCGGCCTCCACAGTTGGTGCTGACCAGGTACCCTCTTTGTGGTGGTGAGCCAAGGCCCCATAAACAGGCGTGCTCTCTGGTTGCAGGTGAGCCAAGGCCCTATATACGGACGGGCTCCTCCTGGTTGCAGACGAGCCAAGCCCCTAAACAGGCTGACTCTGGTGGCGGTGGTGCCCTCTGGTGTAACTATTTACACTGCGAGAGTTTGTGGCTATAGCCAGTTCATAGCCTTAAGGTTTATGGTTTTCTCACAATAGTTTTTGTGGGCGCATTCCTTAAACGTTGCAAACAAAACTTGTCAAAACTTCAACTGGTAACTTGCTGTATTTCTTTACTTCTCTCTACTCTACTCCTCCATTTCACCAGGGCTTGGGCATGTAGGGCACCGGCACCTGTGACTTTCTTGCTCTCCGTCGTCGTCCGTGGTTGTTTCATCTGTAGGATCTTTGTCTGTGGTTGTTTCATCTGTAGGTTCTTTATCTTTCCTTTCTTGGTCTTCGTCTGTTTCTACATCTGGTTCTTTATCGCTGTCTTTTCTTTCTTGTCTTTCTTGTCTTTCTTGTCTTTCTTGTCTTTCTTGTAGCATGGGATGGCTGTAAGGTTTGCTGGGACATAGCGCTACGTCCAGGGCATACAATCCCCTTTCGCCTTCATGCATGGTGAACTGTACTAGGTCTCCAATTTTCAAATTCCTGCCTGAATGTCCTCTGGGCAGGTGGGCTTGAACATCTCTCCGATTCACAAATATGCCCTCTTTTATTCCTCTTACTACAATGAAGCCGTATCCGCTTTTCAAATTGAAGTCCTCTACTATTCCTCTGTAAAGGGGTCCTCTGGCCTGGGCTTCAGACCTTCTTAGGCACCTTTTCTCCTCCAGGTCTCTGGCTGTGACCTCTCTCTGCTCTGGAGACTGTGGTGTTGGAGGATACTTTGCTCTGCTGCGCCGTGTCTTGCGAGCTGGGTTCATGCCTGTGGGCTCCCAGGTGAGGTCTTTGGGTTGATCTTCATCTGCTGACGGTGTCAAGTCTTCCTCCCAGCGGGAATAGGGCAGCATCTCCGGCTCTGGGTAGGGGTCTGCTGCTGGTGGCGTCGGAGTCAGCCCCTCAGCTTCCTGGCCTCCTCTCCCCCTTAGTTCTTCGCTGCACTCTGGTTGTGGCAGCGCTGGGGATGAGTGTTCCTCAGCTGGCCCAGGCGGTGGACTCTCTGGCGGGGCTGCAGGGGTTGCCTGAATCTCCTTGGGGGTGCGCGGGGGGCGCACGTACTGATCCACCAACCACTTCGGAAACTTGGCCTCCATGTCAGCCCTCAGCTGCCAGTAGGTGGAGTCCTCTCCCAGCATAGGCTTCCTATCAGGGACCTCCGTGGACTGGGGAGCAATGTCTGCTCTGGCCTTGCAGGCCGGGGAAAATGATGAGGTAGTCTTCTCTTCTTGGCGGGCCGCGCCTGTCATGGCGGCGGCCTGGTCTTGGCGGGCCGGGCAGGGCATCGCTGCGGCGACCTGGTCTTGGCGGGCCGAGCAGGGCATCGCTGCGGCCGCTGGGGCTTGGAAGGCCGCACCTGGCATGGCTGCGGCCTGCTTCAGCGTCGCCGCACCGGACGCCTCTTCGGGGACCGCGGGCGTGGCAGCAGGGGTCGGGGCACTTGCGCTGGCCGGGGCATCACTTGACTCACCCACCGGTGGCAGCATCGGGGTCTGCGTCGTCGCCGTCCTGTCTGGCACTCGGCGCGCGGCTCTCCTTTCATAGGCCCGAACCGCCGCGGTCATCTCCAGCATTTCCATTCGTTCTTCCCGGATCTGCTCCACAACCCGGGTCTCCAGTCGGTCGCAGAACTGGGCCAGCTCCCGATACCACCAGGCAGCGGAGCCCGGTTCTGGATTTCTGCGGTCAGACGCCATTTCTTCTGCGCCCTCTTCTGCACGACTCTCCAGCTGTGGACTCGCCGTTGCCTCTGATAGCAAGCTGTTTAGTTTCTGCTCTGCCTCTTTCAGCAGCTCCTCTCCCAGCAGCAGGCTTGTGGCTCTCTTTCCTTCCCGCCGTCTCTGGACGCTTCCACTCTCATAGCTGGCAAGGTCAGAACTCTGCAGGGGATCTCCGGGTAGCCACACCTCTTCGTGGGCGGTAACTTCTTCCAGCGCGGGCTGCTGTTGTTTTTCAGCGCGCTTTTCATGGTGGCAATATGGCGGCGCTTCCAATTTTTCAAGCGGACCGCCCAGGCACATGGTCACCTGTCTGAACAGGTCTAGTCCTTATCCTGTTCGTGACGCCAGATGTGAAGCCCCGCAGGTGTTGTGTCGGTGCATACCTTCAGGGACTCCACGTAGCTGGTGCTGGTCACAGGTAGGGAATCTTCGGTTTTGATCGTGACGCCACTCTCAGTATTGCGGTCAGTGGGGACCGCCACTGCAGGTTAGGGGTGCCTGGGGCTGATGATATGTGCAGTCAGATGTAGTAGCCTCCTGAGAGTGAGGCAAGCCCCAGGGCCCGGTGTAGATGCGTAGTACTACAAGTCGCAGAATGACCACACAGGCAGAGTGTCTTTCAGGGTTTTTACTCACATTTGATGGCAGGGTGAGTAACCCGGGCGTAGCTGGGACGAACCAGGTGGAACCAGGTATCCTTCAGGCTGACTTTATGAGGGTGACTACTGACTCGCCTTCCTTAGCCCTTGGTGGTTTGGGGTAACCCCGACTTTGAGTCCCTATGGGGGTCACCCAGGGAAGATGCTCCAAGCCTCTCTCCCCTTCTTGTTTTGCCGTGTGCTTGTTCCCCGGACCAGGCCACTCCAGCCTCTTGCCTCCTATGACCTATGGGCCCTAACTTGTGGTTACGTGGCTGCGGCTTTTGTAGTGTTGTGGTGTGGGCTTTAAGAGCCCCACACCGGCAGGTTTAGCAGAAGAAAGTTGAATCTATCCCCGCTTCGGGATCTGCCGCCCGGTTGGGCCTGGTGCTCTCTAGCAGTCTCCTTACTTCCCACTCCGTTGCACTCCCTAGCTGAAGCTGGCTTTCAGGCAGCACTCCTAGTTGACCGTTCTCCCCCGTCAATAGCCACTGCGCGGACGCTGTCAGATTGCACAGCTCCAGGGATCTGCTCCTCACTTGAGCTCCCTGGACTCTACACTGCACTGGCTCACTGCTCCTCCTCTCCTGTTCTTGCCTACGCCACCTAGCAACCAGACTCTCCACCACACCCCTTGAGAGGAGATGGAGGCTCTACCCCCTCCACTATTCCAGTGAAGGTGAAGGCTTGCCCCCTCCTGGGATCCCCAGGGGTCCTCTCAAAGGTACATGTGTGAGACCTGATCACTATGCGCCTGTGTTCCACACCCCTGTCAGCCATCTGGATTACCTGTATTGTACTGTCCCCAGCATGGGTGCAGTACTCAGTGGTGCCTGACCAGGTCAGGGGCGCCACAGATACATAGATAGATAGAGGGATAGATAGATAGATAGAGAGATAGATAGACGGATAGATAGATTATAGATAGATAGAGGGATAGATAGATAGATAGATAGAGGGATAGATAGATTATAGATAGAGGGATAGATAGATAGATAGATAGATAGAGGGATAGATAGATAGATAGAGGGATAGATAGATAAATAGATAGAGAGATAGAGGGATAGATAGATAGATAGATAGATAGATAGATAGATAGATAGATAGATAGAGGGATAGATAGATAGATAGAGGGATAGATAGATAAATAGATAGATAATAGATAGATAGATAGAGGGATAGATAGATAGATAGATAGATAGATAGAGGGATAGATAGAGAGATAGAGGGATAGATAGATAAATAGATAGATAATAGATAGATAGATAGAGGGATAGATAGATAGATAGATAGATAGATAGAGGGATAGATAGATAGATAGATAGATAGATAGATAGAGGGATAGATAGATAGATAGATAGAGGGATAGATAGATAGAGGGATAGATAGATAGATAATAGATAGATAGATAGAGGGATAGATAGATAGATAATAGATAGATAGATAGAGGGATAGATAGATAGATAGATAGATAGATAGATAGAGGGATAGATAGATAGATAGATAGATAGATAGATAGAGGGATAGATAGATAGATAGAGGGATAGATAGATAGATAAATAGATAGATAATAGATAGATAGATAGATAATAGATAGAGGTATAGATAGATAGATAATAGATAGATAATAGATAGAGGTATAGATAGATAGATAGATAGATAGAGGGATAGATAGATAGAGGGATAGATAGATAGATAGATAGATAGATAGATAGATAGAGGGATAGATAGATAGATAGATAGAGGGATAGATAGATAGATAGAGGGATAGATAGATAGATAAATAGATAGATAATAGATAGATAGATAGATAATAGATAGAGGTATAGATAGATAGATAATAGATAGATAATAGATAGAGGTATAGATAGATAGATAGATAGAGGGATAGATAGATAGAGGGATAGATAGATAGATAGATAGATAGATAGATAGATAGAGGGATAGGAAGAAAGTCAATTTCCCCCATGTTAGGCAAAATAATACTTTCAGACTCCAAATAAGTAAGTTAGAAAAAATGCCTCAGTGAAGATCAGCTCTCCAGTGAACTATTAACTATAACATTTAATATCATTACACTGTAAAAAGACTCTTTATGTGACTTTACCATGATAATCTCTGGCAGAATCCCCTTCTATACTGATTTACAAAGTAAAAAAAAAGTTTGTGTTATAACATGACAGAACACTGACTGATCGTTGTTAATGTAAAATCAAAGTTTAGAGCTCAGCACATACATATTTAGTCCTTTAGAAGTGTAATAACTACCAATAAATAATAATTATATGAATATGATAAAATATTAGGTAAATTCTTTCAACTCTCACTTGGGTCCAGAAATTGGAAAGCATGATTATATTTAGCTGCCTATTTGTCCTTGTAGCTGGGATCTCTGCGGTCCTTATAGCTGAAGAACCAGTTCTGTGTTAAGGCTCACGCACAAGACTGTATTGTGTCTTTGCATAACCTTCAAGACTTATAGAGCAATAATAACACCCATACAAGTAAATATTGCTCCTTCACATGTGTCCGATATTAAAAAAGTCATGGCTTGCGCTATCAGATGCAGTGCAATATGAAGACCCTCTATAAGGCTAAGTTCACACAAACATTAGAACATTCCTTTGGTTTGTTTTATTTTTAGGAACAGACAAACGAAATTCATGGTTAAAATAGATCCGTTGCATAACTGATGTAACCGGAAAAGAGGATCCCCATTATAGGTTCCATTAATTGTAAGTTTTTAGAAAGAAAAAAAATGAATGCAGACATTTTTTAAAAACATTCTATAAATGGACACATTACGGAACCCAGACTAACCCCATTCTAGCTAATGGGCACCACTTCTACCATCAGTTGTGCAATGGATCAGTTTTGGATATGAATAGAGACGAGTGAACCCAAGGTTCGGTGTTGGTACCAAACACAGAGTTTACATACAAATCAGCGCTCAGGTGCTTTACATATGCTGCCACTCTCGCTGGAGCATCGCTGTGCTCGGTTACCCAAAAACAAATGGAAAAACTGTGCCCACCCGCACTGGAAGTGATCAGTTTATGGCTGGCTGCATGTGGGAGGAGACCCAAACTGCCCAGTTATTGACTTCCATTGGGGTTCAAGTCAAAGGCGGATCCCAAATTGAACTTTATCTAAAGTGCGGCTGAACCCGCCAAATCGAAGTTCAAATGGGTCCGGTTATCTCTAGACATGAGTTCCGTTTGTCTGTCCCTATGATCAGACAAATTCAAATTGCCAAATGCAGGTGTGACCATTGCTGTCATGCTCGGACTGGTGAGTGTCTGACACACGGCGTGACAGATCCACACGGACCATCCAGTGAATTGGCGTAATACATAGGTTTAAACAAGAAGAGGAGGACCCTGACGGTAGGGAATGGGAACAGAACACCTCCTGACACTAAAATGTGTCTGGTCCCTAAGCTCCCCTAATACAAATCGTTCCCCTTGCTGCCATCACGTGCCTAGTCCCTTACTGTCTCTCCACTCACCCTGTATAATGACATGGCCAGTAAGTACACTAGATGTCACCACTACAGTAATGACACACAGGACAAGGAGGACAGAGAGGGGGACATGGGCAAAAGGATATATTAACAAACTTCATGGCTGCAGCCAGACACCAAAGCTGCAGACAACCCGGCTCCAAACTGTAGCACCATAAAAGCTCCAACAGTGGTTCACCTGCACCTCCCTCCAAGGTGGATCATAAGATGAATTTTTCCTCCCAAAAATTTGGGAGGAAAATGAGGAGTTCGTGTTATAAGCTGAATGTAGCTTACCAGGGAGTGGTGGAGAATAGTCACAGGCAGCAGAGGCAATGCTGCGGGAGGTGCGCTGTGCTGTGGGTAGTGCTGGTGCTCACTGTGGGCGGTGCTGGTGCTATCTGTGAGTGGTGAGGCTGGAGCCATCCTGAAAATATCGGCGGTGTAGGCTTCAAATAATGGTGCCTGGAGTCGGCACATGCCCAGATGGAGCTCTCGGCTCATGACCTCATCTGTGCACGCGCCGCCTCTGGCCCATTGATCTCCCAGCAGCAGACTTAAGGAAAATGGCACCCAGAGGTGGCGTGCGTGCAGATGAGATTTTGGCTTATCATTGAGCTGATAGCTCAATCTGCGCACACATCGAATCCAGGTACCATTTCTTTGAAGCCCGCACTACCCACAGTTTCTGGATGTTTCTGCCTCACTGCACCCACAGCGAGCATCCGGGACACCTACCGAACCACACACAGCATCGCTCTACTGTTCCACTGCCCCTACCTCCTGTAACGCTGCTGGCCCCCTCAACCCTGCCCCTGGTAAGACACCACCGGTTTATAAGACGGACCCCATATATATATATTTTTTTCTCTAAATTTGGGGTGCATCTTATAATCTGGCGCATCCTATAACACAAAAATTACAATAATGAATTCTATTGCCGGCCTCAGGTGATGGATCATGTCACTATTTAGAGAAGATGGGAGTGGTCACAAACCGGCTGCACCTGAGGTGAACTAACCAGGAGCTGCTAGGAAAGAAGATGATATTAACCTTCACTGCACCAACAGAAAGCACATAACATTTAAAATCCAGCATCTCACAAAGCATTGTGAGACCCCGGTCCCAAACCTGTCTCAACTCTCCTAATGACGGGAGACACTTGTGACTATTGCCTTACAAAAGTTCTCCATATTGCATTGCCTCTAAGGACAAACATCTTCTTAATACAGTGTCAAACAGAGCACAATCATGAAGTCTCTGTACAGTCATTTGCAATAAATTATAGCCAAAGAATCGAATTTAGACAAGGGCTCCCTCTAGTCGGCGTATGCGCAGAGTGTTTGCCCACGCTGAGATTTGCTCTGTGCATGCGCCAGTCTCGATTTCACCTTACAAGAATAAACACACCACGCAAGTGTGTTTATGCAGGACACCATTCACGTCAGTAAATTGACTGGAGGGAACGTAGAGAAGATTGCCCAGGACACTTAGGTAGCGGTCAGTTGCTTGTTGCACAAAATTTGTACTTTTCATAAGGTATGTAGCACTACAAATAACCCATGGTCTTCTCACGTCAATGTCTGGAGCACTTCTTAGGGGGTAGTTCTTGCCAACAAATTCACATTAATGATAAAAACTGTTATCGATATTGATATGACTGTAAAATCTAAAATAATTTTTCTTTTTCTCCTCCTTCACGTTGATCATGGATTCCACCAGTATTCTCCTAGCATGCGAACATCCTTCATCAGTGCAACCCAAGAAGAGACCAATACTTATGTCCGAACAGAAGTTGTGTCTTAGAAGATTCCTTTTGCTGTCCTCACTTTTCTCCAAGCTGTAAAGATGACTAACAGAGACAAAAAAAAAGACTGAGCCTTGGTGCTCTTTAACTTGTTTTTTTGGGGGCAAGGAGACTTGGGTGCTAAACCCTTTCAGCTTTCCCGTGATTTGGTATTAAACCCTTACCCTCTTGTGTGAACAGGGTAATTTTCCTCTGCCTTCAGTTTTATATTTTTTTGTATTGGTTCATGTTCTTTTTACCCAGCAAGATTTTGTTTTACCACGTATTGGACCTTGCCGTTGACTTCCAAAAGGGCACCATGGGGTGGGGGGGTCTGTACAGGAGGAGGATTTCTAGAAAGACAATGGAAGAGTCTGAAATGTTCACTCCTGAAGGAGTAATCGTCAAATAGAAAAAGCCTCTGACGTGGAGAAAACTGGACGTCTGGATGTAAAGACCCGCTGACGTCAGGACTATATTCTGTGCTGTGTGCGATATGTGGAAGCGAGGAGGACATAGAATGCATTGTAGAGTAAAGGACCGAGGACACTGCTGCTCCAAAACTCTCTCCTCCACAGATGGATCTGTTTATAATTAGAACATTTTAACACTCATATTTTACACTGACTTTAAATAAAAGGGAAAAAAAAACACACTTTATTTTAAAAAATATATGTATTTTATGCTTCTTATTCTTCAGCTAACTGTATATCGAGCTTTACGTACAAGGTACGGGCAACATTATCACCATCAAGATTTGGGTAGTCGGGTTGCATTGGCAGTAACTGAAAAGTTATTTATAGGGGTCTTAGTTTCTCAAAAAGTTTTGAAAAGGTTAATAAAGTAATAAAAGAAGCTATTTTGATCATGTGTAACTTCTGTCGCTTTGGTGGTCTACGGAACTTAGCAGTGATGTCGTCTTCAGAGGTCACCTCAAAACTGAGACATCCCGTTCTAGTCTCCTGACCACTGAAACACCCTGCTCCGGAGCAACTTTTATTACTTTATCTATCCTATGTCCTGACTTTTCAAACTTTTTGGGAAAAGTTGTACACTCCCTTTACATCACAGGTTCCTCACATTATTACTCTAGGGTAAGTTCTGAAAAAATGTCTTCTCCCAAGGATCCCTTACCCCAATCTCACCTCAAAGTATCTTGATGTACAGTGGGTACGGAAAGTATTCAGACCCCTTTAAATTTTTCACTCTTTGTTTCATTGCAGCCATTTGGTAAATTCAAAAAATGTACAATCTACACCCCATCTCCGATCTTGACAGAATAAAACAGAAATGTAGACATTTTTGCAAATTTATTAATCAAGAGAAACTGAAATATCACATGGCCATAAGTATTCAGCCCCTTTGCTCAGACACTCATATTTACGTCACATGCTGTCCATTTCTTGTGATCCTCCTTGAGATGGTTCTACTCCTTCATCGGAGTCCAGCTGTGTTTAATTAAACTGATAGGACTTGATTTATAATAATAATTCTAAGCGGTATGTGGGGAGAAAACCAGGCACTGCTCATCACCTGCCCAATACAATCCCAACAGTGAAGCATGGTGGTGGCAGCATCATGCTATGGGGGAGTTTTTCAGCTGCAGGGACAGGACGACTGGTTGCAATTGAAGAAAAGATTAATGCGGCCAAGTACAGAGATATCCTGGAAGAAAACCTCTCCCAGAGTGCTCTGGACCTCAGACTTGGCCGAAGGTTCACCTTCCAACAAGACAATGACCCTAAGCACACAGCTAAAATAACAAAGGAGTAGCGAACAACTCTGCGACCATTCTTGACCGCTCCAGCCAGAGCCCTGACCTAAACCCAATTGAGCATCTCTGGAGAGACCTGAAAATGGCTATCCAGCTACGTTCACCATCCAACCTGACAGAACTGGAGAGGATCTGCAAAGAAGAATGGCAGAGGATCCCCAAATCCAGGGGTGAAGAACTTGTTGCATCATTCCCAAGAAGACTCATATAATCATAGAAACATAGAATGGTAGAGTTGGAAGGGACATAAAGGGCCATCGGGTCCAACCCCCCGCGAGTGCAGGTTTTCCTAAATCATCCCCGCTATATGTTTATCCAGTTTCCACTTGAAGTTTCCATTGATGGAGAGCCCATCACCTCCCGTGGTCGCCTGTTCCACTCCCTGACTGCCTCACTGTCAGAAAGTTTTTCCTAATGACTCATGGCTGTACTAGCTCAAAAGGGTGCTTTTACTCAATACTGAGCAAAGGGGCTGAATCCTTATGACCATGTGATATTACAGTTTTTCTCGTTTAATAAATTTGCAAAAATTTCTACATTTCTGTTTTTTTCTGTCAAGATGGTGGATGGGGTGCAGGGTGTACATTACTGGGAAAAATATGAACTTTTTTTAATTTACCAAATGGCTGCAATGAGTGAAAAATTTAAGGGGTCTGAATACTTTCTGTACCCACTGTAGGTACTTGTGAAGCTCTCTTTGATCTATATTTTGGGGATTTTTTTTTGACTGCCTTGCCTGACCCCATGCCAAGCATCCATGGCTTAGTTAAAATTATTTGGCCATCTCAACACTGCCTATAATTTTAGGTAATTCCAGATTTCTAGGGAACCGTGGATGGGATACGCGGTGAATTGGTGAAAGCCATAATTCACCCACTTCTTAGCAGCTCAAATCCTACAAAGAATAATCTTCAAAGGGTTTATAGATGATAACCTGCTAATTGATGGGTCTCCAATAGCTGGGACTCACGCGGAATTTGTATCCCTAAGGAGGCACTTTAATCCCCGCTACAAAATTGACCATCAGGTCAGATGTCCAACTGGATCTTCTGTAAAAGCCAAATTCAGCGTTCCATAGCCCTTTAGGGTAATCAATTAAGTGGCCTTCGAACATGTGGACTGCTGCTCTATGCTAACTAGGATACAAGTGCACCATTATGCCGAACAATGTAGGTCATAACAGCTGGACCCCCACTGACCAAAAAGTTATCATTTATCCTATGGATAGGTGATGATTAGTGATGAGTGAGTACTATCATCCTTGGGTGTTCAATACTCGTAATGAGCAGTTGGATGCTCGAATGGGTGCAATTCGAGTACACAAGTATAACGGGGACTCGCATTTTTCCGGGAAATCTTGAATTCCATTATATTCAGGGACTCGAGTTGCGCCCATCCAACTGCTCATACCGAGTACCCGAGCTCCCGAGCATAGTAGTGCTCGCTCATCACTCGTTACTAGAGATGAGCAAACCGGTCGTGGTTCGGTTCGCCGAACACAGGTCTCGTTCGAGTTCGGTTCGGCGAACCACTCGAACCAATAGGAAACAATGGGAGGCAATCACAAACACATAAAAACACATTATAAATGTACACATACAGTTAATAAACATTGCCATAACACTTACCGGTCCCCGCGATGCGTCCTGTCCGTCTCCTGCCGCTATTCCATCTGATGATCGCTGAATCTTCCCGGTAACCAGCACTGCCAGCAGTGATGCAGGACCTATCGTAACGTCAAAATAGCCACGTGACCAGTCACGTGTCTGTTATCTCATTGGCTACAGACTGGTCACATGACTATGACGCATCATGTAGGACCTGCGAGAGTATCTATCCAGTACGCAGTGATTGTTTGTGTATCGCCGTGTACCGGGGACATGCTGTGGCACGCGGTCGGGTTTCCGGTCTGCTTCCCCGTTCCGTTATAAACCGGCTGCCACAGCCTGTTTATAACGGAGATCACAGTTGCTATAGCAACGCGCTTGTCAGTGGTGATGACGCGGGCGGGGAGGACGCCGTCGCTGCTGCGCTCTCGCTAACGCTCGGGTCCGGCGCTGCTGCGATGGCTGCTCGGTGGCTCGAGCAGTGGGCCGGATCCGGGGACTTGAGCGGCGCTCTTCGCCCGTGAGTGAAAGGGGTGGCTGGTTTGGGGGATTTAGTCTGTGACGCCACCCATGGTTCGTGGTGAAGATGGGCACCACCGCTGCTGGTGACGGGGATCCCGGGAGCGATGGTAGGGAGCAGCTGGGATGTTGTTTCCCCCCTCCGTGGGTAGGGGTCGGTGGTCCCGGGGCCCGGTGAGGTGACGGGGAGGCAAGGTGGGTGAGGTGCAGGGTTGCAGGGACAGCGCGGCGCAGTGCCGGATGGCACGGGTGTACTCACTCAGCAAGAAAGGTACAAAGTCCTCGGTAAACCAAACGGCTGGATGGAAGGGTCCCGCAGCCGGCTGCAGTGTCTATCCCCGGACAGGTGATGGCGGCTGTCTTTCCCTGCACCTTGGTGTTCTTGTTTGACTACGATGGGTTCCCAACGGTAGTCCGCTCCCCGGTATATGGGTACCGGAGGAGCCCGTTTGCCCGCAGGCGCTGGCCCTTGGGTCTCTTAGTCTTAGGCGGTAGCTGTTACCCTCACGGTTTGGGCGGGTGCCTTCAATCAGGTCTTTGGCTGCTAGGAAACCCCTGGGGTTCCGGTGGCACTCGGATTTGACTATTTGTCGCCGGCTCCAAGCCTGGTCGGGGTCCGATGGCCCTGCCTGTGTGTGCTGGCTTCACTTCGCTCCCCGGTCTGTACCGGCGGGCCGTCGCCCGTCCCCGGTCCTACGGTTCCGCGTCGATTCACCACTCCTGCAGACGGCCACTGTGGCGCCCTGGACAAGCCAGGATGTCACAGGTACTGCAACAACACACCCCACACCCCGGCTAGGCACATCGAGGTCAAACAAAAATCCTTGTTGCCTCCCTCCAGGGGCTGATGTCCACACCAGGGGGTGGAGCCAGGTGGTTTGCCCCACCCATCGAGGAGTTCACAGTCCTGGAGGCGGGAAAAGGAAGGCAGATTAGTTTTAGAGTTTGGAGTTGGAGGAGTGAAGTGGTAGTGGAGGAGACTGACCGTGTCCGGGTGCGTGGCCCGGACACATACAGCAAGGTTGGCAGACGGTGGTGACCGTCTGCAGGAGAGGCTGAGTGACGTGAACTGTTAGGACCGGGGACGGGCGGTGGCCCTCCGGTACCGGATCGGGGAGCGAAGAGAAGCCAGCACCATTCGGCAGGGCCTACGGACCCCGACCAGGCTTGGAGTCGCCGTAAAACCGGTCAAATCCGTTAGCGAAGGGAACCTCCGGGGTTTCCCAGCAGTCAAGACCCGATTGAAGGCAACAGCTCAAACCGTGAAGGGAAATACAGTCACCGCCAAGGCTACAGTTCCCAGGGCCAGAGCCTGCGGGCAAAAGGGGCTCCCTCAGCATCCATCCAAGCTAGGGAGCGGGTTACCGGTGGGAAGCCACCAGAACCGAGAACATAACACAGGTGCAGGGAAAGGCAGTCACCGCCAACCTACCGGGAGAAGAACTACCGCAGCCGTCTGTGGGACCCATCCATCCAGCCGTTTGTTTTACCGGAGACTTTGCATTCATCATTGGCTGAGTGAGTACCACCGTGCCGTGCGGCACAGCGCTGCCCCCGCGACCCTGCACCTCACCAGGCCCCGTAACCCGCCTGCCATCCCTCCCTCACCGGGCCCCGGGACAACCAACCCCCCTACCCACGGAGGGGAAGAACAACATCCAAGCTGCTCCCTGTCATCGCTCCCGGGATCCCCGTCCAGAGCAGCGGTGGTGTCACAACCTCACCACAACCGTGGGTGGCGTCACGGACAATAAATCCCCCAAACCATTCCCCTTTTCACTCATGGGCGAGGAACGTCGCTCGAGTCCCCGGGATCTGGCCCACCGCTCGAGCCACCACCGAGCAGCAGGCGAAGCAGCAGCAGCCGGACCCGAGCAGTGGGTGAGCGCAGCATCCCCTCCCCGCCCGCGACAACTTGGCGTCACGAACAGGATCTTACCGCTCTGCCGTCTGGTAGAGGTGCGCCTTGTGACCGCCGAAGGTGTACGGCCGAAAAATTTGAGAAGCCGCCATTTTGGGCGCGAAAAGTCCCCGCTCAAGCGTCTCCTCGAGCAGTGGAGGCGCGAAAACCGAAACCCCGCCCCTGTAGAGGAGGAGCCGGAAAAAGACTAAGTGGGACACGGATGGAGAGATGGCGGCGTCTTCAAATTGGAGCACGGGAGTACCCGCCACCGGGGCGTCTAAGCTCTGGGGGAATCGAGAAGGAGTAGCCTTTAAAGACTGCGGCCCGGGTGAGCTCCCCACCGGGACCGCTGCGTGGCTGGAGCGGGAGCTGGGCCGGTTCTGCTTGAAGGTGAGGGCGCAGAGCCTACAGCAGCTGCTGGATTAGAAGGCAGAGATGCGCAGAATGGTTGCCGTAGTGGGGGCCCGGGAGCAAGGGGCCGCTGCAGCCGTGCCGCGTCGCGATCAGTCCACCCAAACTCCAGAACCAGCCCTGATTGCGTGGGAGCCGGGGGCCAGCACCGCAGCCGTAGGTCCAGAGAGAATGCCGCTGATGGAGGAGGGGGTCCCGAGCACGCTGCCCCCGCCACCGTTCCTAACGGCCGTCAGTGGTTCTGGGCTGAACTGCCTATGGAAGGAGAACCCAATGTACCGCCCAGTCCCCGAGTGGGCCGACCCCCTGCGGTGGTAGCCGCCTCAAAGTCAGCGGGGCTCCGCTGCAAGATGTCCCCGTTGGGACCACCAGTACAGATGAAAAGTTTGAATGATAAGTGAATTAACAGAAGATGTCACCTGATTGGAACTTTGATTGAACCGGTCGTTGCCGGCAACTAGTCCCCGCAGGGACTTTCTGCAACCGTTGCGTAAGGGACTTCTTACGGACAAGCCCGAGAACTGGCAGGGCAACCACAAACTAGTGGGATGTAAATAAATGTTGGCTTGAAACCGTTACCGCCTCCGGAGAGGCTGATTTGGGAGGATGGGCCTGGAGGAAACGGATGGCCCAGGCCCGCCACTACCGTAACCGGTGGCGATCCTACGGGGGTTCAAGGGTCCCCATGGACGCGGGTCCCCTGAAAGAGACAGTACCCGCTCGGGCAACTTGGTTCTGGACTGGGGTTAAGGGGTGCTGCCCATTTCTTAGGGGCAGCATCAGGGCCAGGTTGTTTGGGTGGGAGAAGAGCGGAAGCCGTACCGTTATAAAATGTCTGTGATGTTTTTACATGTTTTTACCGTTTTCTATCTTTGCAGTTAACAAAAATAAAACCGGTGATGGACGGGCAGCCCGCGGACAGTCTGCATTTTACTAAGGGGGAATGTGGCGCCCTGGACAAGCCAGAACGTCACAGGTACTGCAACAACACACCCCACACCCCGGCTAGGCACATCGAGGTCAAACAAAAATCCTTGTTGCCTCCCTCTAGGGGCTGATGTCCACACCAGGGGGTGGAGCCAGGTGGTTGGCCCCACCCACCGAGGAGTTCACAGTCCTGGAGGCGGGAAAAGGAAGGCAGATTAGTTTTAGAGTTTGAAGTTGGAGGAGTGAAGTGGTAGTGGAGGAGACTGACCGTGTCCGGGTGCGTGGCCCGGACACATACAGCAAGGTTGGCAGACGGTGGTGACCGTCTGCAGGAGAGGCTGATTGACGTGAACCGTAAGGACCGGGGACGGGCGGTGGCCCGCCGGTACCGAATCGGGGAGCGAAGAGAAGCTAGCACCATTCGGCAGGGCCTACGGACCCCGACCATGCTTGGAGTCGCCGTAAAACCGGTCAAATCCGTTGGCGAAGGGAACCTCCGGGGTTTCCCAGCAGTCAAGACCCGATTGAAGGCAACAGCTCAAACAGTGAAGGGAAATACAGTCACCGCCAAGGCTACAGTTCCCAGGGCCAGAGCCTGCGGGCAAAAGGGGCTCCCTCAGCATCCATCCAAGCTGGGGAGCGGGTTACCGGTGGGAAGCCACCAGAACCGAGAACATAACACAGGTGCAGGGAAAGGCAGTCACCGCCAACCTACCGGGAGAAGAACTACCGCAGCCGTCTGTGGGACCCGTCCATCCAGCCGTTTGTTTTACCGGAGACTTTGCATTCATCATTGGCTGAGTGAGTACCACCGTGCCGTGCGGCACAACGCTGCCCCCGCGACCCTGCACTTCACCAGGCCCCGTAACCCGCCTGCCAACCAACCCCCCTACCCACGGAGGGGAAGAACAACATCCAAGCTGCTCCCTGTCATCGCTCCCGGGATCCCCGTCCAGAGCAGCGGTGGTGTCACAACCTCACCACAACCGTGGGTGGCGTCACGGACAATAAATCCCCAAAACCATTCCCCTTTTCACTCACGGGCGAGGAGCGCCGCTCGAGTCCCCGGGATCCAGCCCACCACTCGAGCCACCACCGAGCAGCAAGCGAAGCAGCCGGACCCGAGCAGTGGGTGAGCGCAGCGTCCCCTCCCCACCCGCGACAGCCACCACCGTCTGCTGACCTTGCTGTCAGTGTCTGGGCCACAAACCCAGACACCCAAGTGCTCACTCCTCTCACTTCAAACTCCTAACTCTCTGACACTTTTCCCGCCTCCAGGCCTGTGAACTCCTCGGTGGGTGGAGCCAACCGCTTAGCTCCGCCCCACCTGGTGTGGACATCAGACCCTGGAGGGAGGCAACAAGGGTTTTGTGTTTGGTTGGTGTCCCTGTTTAATGGGGGTGGGGGTGTTTGTGTGTTATCTGTGATGACCTGGCTAGGCCAGGGTGCCACAGTGACGTCACCGCTCACAAGCAGCAGCTCGGGGAATAGCACCGCCTTCTTCCTATGCAGCGCTGATGTAGTAGAGCTGCATGTGTTGAAGGAGAAAGAAGATAGAAAAGCCGGATCGTGGAGGGCTGACAGGGAGTAATAAACATGGAGTCTCTAATGTGTCTGTGTATTTATTTCTATTAAAGTAATTTTTCTCTGTGTGGTGTCTTTTTTTAACCCTTTATTGGAGATTCTTAATGGCTGGGTCAAACTTGCGTGACATTAAGAATCTCTGGCTTAATACTAGCTAGTGAAACATAGCCAGTATTAACCCATTATTACCCAGCAAGCCACCGTCACCAGGGCTGTTGGAGAGTTGGATACAGCGCCAGATGATGGCGCTTTTATGAATGCGCCATTTTCTGGGGCGGCTGCGGATTGCAATTCGCAGCAGAGGCGCCCAGAAACCTCGGGCTAACCTGTGCTGCGGATTCCAATCCCCAGCTGCCTAGTTGTACCTGGCTGGACACAAAAATATGGCGAAGCCCACGTCATTTGTTTTTTAATTATTTCATGAAATAAGTGAAATAATTAAAAAAAACGGGCTTCCCTATATTTTTAGTTCCCAGTCGGGTACAAATAGGCAGCTGGGGGTTGGGGGCAGCATACAAAAATATGGCGAAGCCCACGTCATTTTTTTGGTGGCAAAAAACTCCTGCATACAGTCCTGGATGGAGGATGCTGAGCCTTGTAGTTCTGCAGCTGCTGTCTGCTCTCCTGCATACATTAATGAATGGAGCATGCTGAGCCTTGTAGTTCTGCAGTTGCTGTCTGCTCTCCTCAGCATACTCCATCCAGGACTGTATGCAGGACTTTTTGCCCCCCCCAAAAAATTATTTGGGCTTCGCCATATTTTTGTATGCTAGCCAGGTACAGCAGGCACGAGCTGCCCCCAACCCTCAGCTGCCTATTTGTACCCGACTGGGAACTAAAAATATAGGGAAACCTGTTTTTTTTAATTATTTCACTTATTTCATGAAATAATTAAAAAACAAATGACGTGGGCTTCGCCATATTTTTGTGTCCAGCCAGGCACAACTAGGCAGCTGGGGATTGGAATACACAGCACAGGTTGGCCTGAGCTTTCTGGGCCCCTCTACTGCGAATTGCAGTCCGCAACCGCCCCAGAAAATGGCGCTTTCATAGAAGCGCCATCATCTAGCGCTGTATCCAACTCTTCCAGCTGCCCTGGTGACGGGTGGCTTGCTCGGTAATAATGGGGTTAGGGCTAGCTGTATATTATCAACTGGCCCTAAGCCCGAAATTCATGGTGGCATGCCAATATTAGACATGACCACCATGAATTTCTAGTACCGATAAAAAGACCACAACACACAGAAAAATATTTTTATTATAAATAAAACACAACACAATTAGTGACTCCATCTTTATTGAAATAAAGAACCCCCCTCCGCAGTAATCCTGGGTCAAGGGTCCCGTGCCGTCCAATCCGGATCCAATATCAGATGATGTGTCAGGTTCAAGGGCCTGATTCACATGACAGCAGCTGATTGTATAAATGGCTTTTATACAATCAGCTGATGCATCAGTGCAAAAAAACAAACTACACACTTCAGTGCAGACTCCTGTCCGACAGCATCAGCTGATAGTTTAGCCGGCCGGGCGGTAAAAAGCCGGCCTCACCGCTCGACTTATAGTGTCAGCTGATTCTGTCAGGTGACCGCATCAGCTGATCATCGCAAGGTCTGAGAAAGAGAGAGAGAGAAAGAAGATAGAGAGAGAAAGAGAAGAAAGAAAAGAAAGAGAGAGAAAGAAGAGAGAGAAGAAAAAGAGGAGAAAGAAGAGAAAGAAAGGAGAGAGGGAAAGGAGAGAAAGAAAGGAGAGAGAGAAATGAGAGAAAGAAAGGAGAGAGAGAAAGAGAGAGAGAAAGGAGAGAAAGAAAGGAGAGAGATATAGGAGAGAGGGAAAGGAGAGAGAGATAGGAGAGAAAGAAAGGAGAGAGAGAAAGAGAGAGAGAGAGAAAGGAGAGAAAGAAAGGAGAGGGATAGGAGAGAGGGAAAGGAGAGAGAGAGAAAGGAGAGAAAGAAAGGAGAGAGAGAGAAAGAGAGAGAGAAAGGAGAGAGATATAGGAGAGAGGGAAAGGAGAGGGAGAGATAGGAGAGAAAGAATGGAGAGAGAGAAAGAGAGAGAGTAAGGAGAGAAAGAAAGGAGAGAGATAGGAGAGAGGGAAAGGAGAGAGAGAGAAAATAGAGAGAGAAAGGAGAGAGAGAAAGAGAGAGAGAAAGGAGAGAAAGAAAGGAGAGAGAGAAAGGAGAGAAAGAAAGGAGAGAGAGAGATAGGAGAGAAAGAATGGAGCGAGAGAAAGAGAGAAAGAAAGGAGAGAGATAAGAGAGAGGGAAAGGAGAGAGAGAGAAAATAGAGAAAGAAAGGCGAGAGAGAAAGAGAGAGAGAAAGGAGAGAAAGAAAGGAGAGAGAGAGAAAGGAGAGAAAGAAAGGAGAGAGATAGGAGAGAGGGAAAGGAGAGAGAGAGAGAAAGGAGAGAAAGAAAGAGAGAGAAAGAGAGAGAGAAAGGAGAAAAAGAAAGGAGAGAGAGAAAGGAGAGAAAGAAAGGAGAGAGAGAGAAGAGAGAGAGAAGAGAGAGAAAGGAGAGAAAGAAAGGAGAGAGAGAGAAAGAGAGAGAGAAAGGAGAGAAAGAAAGGAGAGAGAGAAAGAGAGAGAGAAAGGAGAGAGATATAGGAGAGAGGGAAAGGAGAGGGAGAGATAGGAGAGAAAGAATGGAGAGAGAGAAAGAGAGAAAGAAAGGAGAGAGATAAGAGAGAGGGAAAGGAGAGAGAGAGAAAATAGAGAAAGAAAGGAGAGAGAGAAAGAGAGAGAGAAAGGAGAGAAAGAAAGGAGAGAGAGAAAGGAGAGAAAGAAAGGAGAGAGATAGGAGAGAGGGAAAGGAGAGAGAGAGAGAAAGGAGAGAAAGAGAGAGAAAGAGAGAGAGAAAGGAGAGAAAGAAAGGAGAGAGAGAAAGGAGAGAAAGAAAGGAGAGAGAGAAGAGAGAGAAAGGAGAGAAAGAAAGGAGAGAGATAGGAGAGAGGGAAAGGAGAGAGAGAAAGGAGAGAAAGAAAGGAGAGAGAAAGGAGAGAAAGAAAGGAGAGAGATAGGAGAGAGGGAAAGGAGAGAGAGAGAAAATAGAGAAAGAAAGGAGAGAGAGAAAGAGAGAGAGAAAGGAGAGAAAGAAAGGAGAGAGAGAAAGGAGAGAAAGAAAGGAGAGAGATAGGAGAGAGGGAAAGGAGAGAGAAAGAAAGAAGAGAGAGAAAGAGAGAGAGAAAGGAGAGAGATATAGGAGAGAGGGAAAGGAGAGGGAGAGATAGGAGAGAAAGAATGGAGAGAGAGAAAGAGAGAAAGAAAGGAGAGAGATAAGAGAGAGGGAAAGGAGAGAGAGAGAAAATAGAGAAAGAAAGGAGAGAGAGAAAGAGAGAGAGAAAGGAGAGAAAGAAAGGAGAGAGAGAAAGGAGAGAAAGAAAGGAGAGAGATAGGAGAGAGGGAAAGGAGAGAGAGAGAGAAAGGAGAGAAAGAAAGAGAGAGAAAGAGAGAGAGAAAGGAGAGAAAGAAAGGAGAGAGAGAAAGGAGAGAAAGAAAGGAGAGAGAGAGAAGAGAGAGAAAGGAGAGAAAGAAAGGAGAGAGAGATAGGAGAGAGGGAAAGGAGAGAGAGAAAGGAGAGAAAGAAAGGAGAGAGAAAGGAGAGAAAGAAAGGAGAGAGATAGGAGAGAGGGAAAGGAGAGAGAGAAAGGAGAGAAAGAAAGGAGAGAGAGAGAGAAAGAGAGAGAGAAAGGAGAGAAAGAAATGAGAGAGAGAAAGGAGAGAAAGAAAAGTGAGAGAGAGAAGAGAGAGAAAGGAGAGAAAGAAAGTAGAGAGAGATAGGAGAGAGGGAAAGGAGAGAGAGAGAGGAGAGAAAGAAAGAGAGAGAAAGAGCGAGAGAAAGGAGAGAAAGAAAGTAGAGAGAGAGAAAGAGCGAGAGAAAGGAGGGAAAGAAAGGAGAGAGAAAGGAGAGAAAGAAAGAGAGAGATAGGAGAGAGGGAAAGGAGAGAGAGAGAGGAGAGAAAGAAAGGAGAGAGAGAAAGAGCGAGAGAAAGGAGAGAAAGAAAGGAGAGAGAGAAAGGAGAGAAAGAAAGGAGAGAGAAAGAGAGAGAGAAAGGAGAGAGAGAAAGAAGAGAAAGAGAGAAGGAAGAGAGAGAAAGAGAAAGAAGAGAGAGAAGAGAAAGAGGAGAAAGAAGAGAAAGTACACAAAGAAGAGAAAGTAGAGAAAGAAGAGAAAGGAGAGAAAGAAAGGAGAGAGAGATAGGAGAGAGGGAAAGGAGAGAGAGAGGAGAGAAAGAAAGAGAGAGAAAGAGCGAGAGAAAGGAGAGAAAGAAAGTAGAGAGAGATAGGAGAGAGGGAAAGGAGAGAGAGAGAGGAGAGAAAGAAAGGAGAGAGAGAGAAAGAGCGAGAGAAAGGAGAGAAAGAAAGGAGAGAAAGGAGAGAAAGAAAGGAGAGAGAAAGAGAGAGAGAAAGGAGAGAGAGAAAGAAGAGAAAGAGAGAAGGAAGAGAGAGAAAGAGAGAAAGAAGAGAGAGAAGAGAAAGAGGAGAAAGAAGAGAAAGTACACAAAGAAGAGAAAGTAGAGAAAGAAGAGAAAGGAGAGAAATAAAGGAGAGAGAGAGGGAAAGGAGAGAGCTAGAGAGAGAGAGAGCTCACAGCTGATGTCTGGCTCCTCCCCTCAGTGCATAATGAAATTATATTTATAAATATATTATAAATATAATTTATTAAAAAAAAAAAAATGTACCGGGTCTAGAACTTGCATTGCAACCTTATGCTCCCTAGGTGAGCACTGTATCCACTCAGCTATTGCTTCTAACGTGAATGATAGGCACATTTGGTAGTCTTGAAGTCTGGATCGCTGAAGTCTCAGCTGACCACATGATTCATTTAAAGCTATGTGAAGCTCATGCAGAGCACTCGTGTTGTGTAGCAGAGATGACAGTGTTGTGTGGATTACTTCGGACCTGGAGGGGAATTGGAGGATTTTAATAAAATGGTGAAACTGTGTTTTTTTGTCTTTTATTCCAAATAAAGGATTTTTCGCGGTGTGTGTTTATTTACTTTCCATTTATAAATAGATAATAATTATAATTTGAAATTATAAAAAAAAAATTAATCTTAACCAGGACTAGAACTCCCAACGTTAAGCTTCTTCGGCAGGGGCTTTACCCAATAGTCTATTGCTTCTTATGAAGGAGATAGGCAGATTTTCTAATCTTGAAGCTTGCTGTGCTAACTGCACTTCACTTCATTGCTACGGACCCACTACATCCCGAGAGAGCAGAGCTGACCTTGTCATGTGGATTACTTCGGACCTGGAGAGGTATTTTTGGGATTAATAAAGGGGTGAACCAGGGTTGTTTTTTTGTCTTTTATTCCAAATAAAGGATTTTTCGCGGTGTGTGTTTCTTTACTTTCACTTACAGGTTAATCATGGAAGGTATCTCGGGGAGACGCCTGCCATGATTAAACTCATTATTACCCCAATTGCCACCGCACCAGGGCAATTCGGGATGAGCTGGGTAGAGTCCCAGGACTGTCGCACCTAATGGATGCGGCAATTCTGGGCGGCTGCAGGGTGATATTGTTAGGGTGATGGGCTCCCCATACCGTGGCGCTCTCCATCCTGACAATACCAGCCTCCAGCCGTGCGGCTTTATCCTGGCTGGTATCAAATATGGGGGAACGGCATTTTTTTTTTTAAATTTATTTATTTATTTATTTTAATGCACGATATAGACCCGCCCACCAGCGGCTGTGATTGGTTGCAGCTTGGGGACGTGTCTGACTGCAACCAATTATAAGCGCCGGTGGGCGTGGAAAGCATAGAATAACTAATTGACTAATGAAGCGGCAGCCATTTTCTAAAGAGGAAAAGACGCTGCAAATTTCTGACAGCCGAGGAGCGAGACGCCCGTGATCGGTGAGTAGGAAAGGGAGAGGGATTGTGCTAGGGACGCAGGACGCATGCAGATAGCAACGTGTGCACATAGCCTTACTGTGAAAAGCCACGTTTATAGTGATCGAACCGTTCTCGAACGGAACTCGAGCTATCGAGCTTTTAGCAAAAAGCTCGAGTTCTAGTTCGATCTAGAACACCCCCCAAAGTCACTTGAACCGCGAACTGGCGACCCTCGAACCGCGCTCAACTCTACTCGTTACCAGCGAGTTTGCTCATGTGTAAAAGACGTATGCACATGAACTCCATGGACGTGTCTTTTCTTCAACCTTAAAACTATGAAAAAGCAGATCCAATTCAAAAGAACTGGAGTAATTGTGCAATTTTCGGTAGTGGATGCTAAATATTGAACAGAGCTTTACCATCCAGCTCCACATCGGATTGATGGCAATGCCGGATGTCAGATCCCCACCAATATGATATTGATGATCCTTACTACAGGTAGGTTATCAATACTAGAAGCCCAGATAACTCCAATGGAGAGAAGTTCCACAAATGTTATGATCTTATTTAGCCTTTAGATAGTTTATGTTTGTTCTTATTTCATTGTATGCTGACATGTCATGTCAAGCTAAAAAAAAAGGTGCTAAGCGGATTGCAGTCTGGTTTTCACAGAATAATACAACACACTTTTAAAATACTAAATAAAGGCCAATATTATGATCATATAGTGGCCATATAATTTTACACAGGAGTTCGTGGTTCAGATCAGTGACTACATCTGAAAAATCTGGTGACTCTGTGAACAACACAAAAAACAACACTGAGAAAAAAGGCAAATTGGACATAATTTCACACAAAATCCCAAAATGGGCTGGACAAAATTGTTGGCATTCCATTCTCAATTTAATATTTGGTTGCACGCACTCTTTGGAATAAATATCTGAAATCAATTGCTTCCTATAACCGTCCACAAGCTTCTTGCTCCTCTCACCTGGAATTTTGGACTCTTCTTTATAAACACCTCCAGGTCTCATGTTTGAAGGCGTCTTCTCTTCTCCCAACAGCAATTTTAGGATCTCTCCACAGGTGTCAATGGGATTCAGATCCAGAACCGTTGCTGCAACTTCAGAACTCTCCAGTGCTTTGTTTCCATCCATTTCTGGGGGCTTCTTGAAGTATGTTTGGGGTCATTGTCCTGCTGGAAGACCCATGACCTAGGACACACACACACTGTTTTATGACACTGGGCGCTACATTGCCACCCAAAATCCTTGGTAATCTTCAGATTTCTTGATGCCTTGCACACAGTTAAGACTCCCAGTGCCAGAGACAGCAAAACAGCCACAAAACATCTTTGAACCTCCACCATATATGACTGTAGGTGCTGTGTTTTTTTATTTGTAGGCCTCATTCTGTTTTCGGTAAACAGTGGAATGATGTGTTTTACCAAAAAGCTCTATCTTGGTCTCATGTCTCCACAAGACGCTTTCTCGGAAGGATTTTGGTTACTCACGTACATTTTGACAAACTGCTCTTTAGCTTTTTTATGTCTCTGTGTCAGCAGTGGAGTCCTCCTGGGTCTCCTCAATAGAGTTTAATTTCATTCAAATGTGGATGGATAGTTTGCACTGACACTGATGTCCCCTGAGCCTACAGAACAGCTTGAATTTCTTTGGAACTTAATTGGAACTGCTTATCCATCATCCAGACTACAATGTGTTGCAACCTTTCATCAATTTTTTTCCACATCCAAGGAGACTAGCTACAAGAACATGGAATGTAAGCTTCTTGATTATGTTGTGCACCATGGACAAAGGAACATCAAGATCTCTGGAGATGGACTTGTAACCTTACAATCATTTTGGATCAACAATTTTGGTTCTCAAGTCCTGAGACAGATCTCTTCCCCTCTTTCTGCTCACCATGCAAACAGTGAGTTAACTTCTCCCCTTTTTATCTGGTTTCAGGTGTGATTTTCATATTGCCCACACCTGTTAAATCCCACAGGTGAATTTGAATGACCATGATATGCTTGAGACAAAGTTGTTTACCCACAATTTTTGAAAGGTGCCAACAATTTTGTCCTACCTATTTTTACGATTTTGTGTGATATTTTGCCCAATTTGCCTTTTCTTCTCTGTTTTATTTTTGTGTTGTTCCAATACACACAAAGGAAATAACAAAACATGTGTAATTGCAATGATTTCTCTGGGATATACTTCATTTCTGAAACAATTTCAAGGGTGTCAACACTTTCAGCCATGACTGTACGTGTATTGAGGATTAGTTTGTGGGATCAGTTATGCTTAAAGAAGACATAATTTACCTGGAGTAAATGCCACTTTTCTCCTGAATCTGGCGTTGTTTGTCTTTTGTTCCTGCTGTTCTCCATTCCTAAGATGTGACCTCTTCTTCCCTATATACAAATGTAATCTTTTTTAGCCAAATGGGTGTGGTTCTCTAAAAGAGTCACATAGAGAAAAGTTGAGCTTACACCAACTTTGCTAACAAGACTAGATAAATTTATATGCAGGGGAGAGAGGACCTTATCACTAGAGTTGAGCACGGTTTGTGGTTCTCCAGTTCGCGGTTCGAGTGATTTTAGGGGCTGTTCTAGATCGAACTAGCTCGAGTTACGTTCGAGAACGGTTCTAGCAGCAAAAAGCCAAGCTAATTCCTAGCTGGCTTTCCGCTGTAATAGTGTAAGTCACTCTGTGACTCACACTATTCTGAAATTTCAGCGTATAGTTTGCGGCGACAGCGCGTTCAAATCACTGCTGCTGGGATAATGGCGATCGCCATTTTTTTTTTTTTCTGTTCCTCCTTCCCTAAGCGCACATGTAGTGGGGCGGGCCAGCATGTCAGCCAATCCCAGACACACGCACAGCTAAGTGGACTTTTTGCCAGAGAAGCAACGGCATGTGTCATAGGATGTCCATGTCACATGTCCCTGTATTATAAAAACGGGTATCTGCCCGTCAGGATGCCATTATCTGCCTTCTGCTTCTGGGTGACAGTCACCTCAGATGCATCGCCTGTCGCCGATCCTGCTGTGTACGCTCTACACACAGCGCTATACAGAATAGGGATAGAAGTTTCTTTCAGCCCTTGTAAGGGCTAATTACAGCTGGCTCAGAGCCATAGGTGACAGTCAGGTCCGTGGAAAGAGTTTTTAACAGCTACAGATAAGAGAGTCTGTGTAGCTAAGCTCAGGGACTTCCTTGCTGCATTTCACCATTAGGAGGGATAGAAAGTGAGGCTTCCTTTCCCCTACCCAGACCCACAACCCTGCCATTGTACCCTCCTGCCCTTTTTAGCAAAGCCATTTTATTTGCAGAGTGCTGCCAGTTAGTGCCATCCAAAGAGTGGCTGCTGTCCTCCATTATTGTGGCACTTGTGCCAAGCAAGTCCCAGCACCTCTGCATTCTCCCCTCCTGCACATTTTAGCAAAGCCATTTTAATTGAAAAGAGTGCTGCCAGTTAGTGGCATACAAAAAATGGCTGTTGGACTCCATTTGTGCCCCTCTGGTGGCAAGCAATTTCCAGTACGTCTGCATTAAATTCTCCTGCCCATTTTTTAATTAGCTATAATATTAGCAAAAAATGCTGCAAGTTAGTGGCATCCAAAAAGTGGCTGTTGGACTCCATTTGTGCCCCTCTGGTGGCAAGCAATTTCATGCACCTCTGCATTACACCCTCCTGCTCATTATTAATTAGCTATAATAATAGCAAAAAATGCTGCCAGTTAGTGGCATCCAAAAAGTGTCTGTTGTACTCCATTTGTGCCCCTCTGGTGGCAAGCAATTTCCAGCACGTCTGCATTACATTCTCCTGCCCATTTTTTAATTAGCTATAATATTAGCAAAAAATGCTGCAAGTTAGTGGTATCCATAAAGTGGCTGTTGGACTTCATTAGTGTCCCACTGGTGCCAAGCAATCTCAAGCACCTCTGCATTACACCCTCCTTCACACTTTTACTAAGCTATTATACTAGCAAACACAGCAGAAACTTAGTGGCATCCAAAAAGTGGCTGCTGTACTCCATTTGGGTCCCACTTGTGCCAAGCAATCTCCAGCACCTGTGCATTACACCCTCCTGCTCATTTTTACTAAGCTATTATACTAGCAAACACAGCTGAAAATTAGTGGCATCCAAAAAGTGGCTGTTGTACTCCATTATTGTGCCACTTGTGCCAAGCAATCTCAAGCACCTCTGCATTCTACCCTCATGCACATTTTGCTACGCTAATTTTATAGCAAACTCAGGGAATTCCTTGCTGCATTTGATCATTAGGAGGGATAGAAAGTGAGGCTTCCTTTACTGTCCTGGTACCCACAGAACACTGCCACTGTACCCACCTGTCCACTTTTGCCACGCTATTTAATTTGCCCAAAGAGCTGACTCTTTTTCTGCCATCCTAAAATTGTCTGGAATACTAAGTTAGTGTTCCTTTGCTGACAAGCAAGGTACAACACATGTGCATTCTACACTCCTTTCCATTTCTGGAATGCAATTATTAACTGCAGGTAGTCCAGGCAATCTGTGACGAAGGTGCAGGCGTGGATATAATGTAGCCTGCATCCAATGTTGGTTTTCTCGATGTCTGACAGCTCAACGATACCATCTGTATCCACTTCCAAAACAAGTGATGACCTGCCAATCACACTCCCTGTTGCGGGTATAGGGGTGGAAGTTCAGTGTGAAAAAACATGTGAGACTGCTGTCCCCACAGTCACAGAGGATGAAGAGCACGCAGATGCACTTAATGGGGCAGGCGGTGGTTGCACAGGCACGCTAGGCCGCATTGTAGCACAGTGAAATTCACATTGCGACTTATGCTTCATTTTAAGTCGTGTACAGGGTGGGCTACCCAGTATGCAGCAAAACCAGGCAACAGAATAAGGACTCTAGGCAGTTGGGTTGATAAATGATTGTTTAACTTTACCAAAACAAACAATAAGAACCATGCATACAACTTAAACAATTGAACAATCTATTCTATTGCCTAGTACCTGCTAATCCCTCTGCGTAGCAGTAATTGTGTGTTTGTGCGTGTGTGTGTGTGTGTGCGAACACGACTTACCAGTGGCGCATCACAAGAGCTTCCAAGTTATCTACCTAAACATAGACAAAACACATTATCCCCCCTGAATACCCTTGTTAGCTGAAGCCTCACAGATAAGGCAGATGATAACAGTGTGAATGCAAACCACACAGCTCTGCAACACTGTCATGGAAATCTTGAAAAGCAACATTCAATGCAAACATGTGTCGCTGTCCCTCTATGATTTAAACTGTACGTGACAATTTGACAGTGCAGAGGCAGCAAGTCTTATTGTCTATATAGTCGGCCTACTCAGAACAGATATGTGTTTTGCTAATAAAACAAAGTGTTGCATGCCCGCATTATTGTCTGGGCACAGCCTACCGTACCCGGGTACTGTGATGTCCAGTTG